>NC_086444.1:2326260-2367896 GCF_028390025.1 Pseudophryne corroboree
CCTTGTACCAACATCGGGATCTGATCAGCTACACTCTGCAAGATGAACATATCAATTACAGGTTGAGTATCCCATATCCAAATATCCGAAATACGGAATATTCCGAAATACGGACTTTTTTGAGTGAGAGTGAGATAATGAAACCTTTGTTTTTTGATGGCTCAATGTACACAAACCTTGTTTAATACACAATGTTATAAAAAATATTGTATTAAATGACCTTCAGGCTGTGTGTATAAGGTGTATATGTAACATAAATGCATTCTGTGCTTAGATTTAGGTCCCATCGCCATGATATCTCATTATGGTATGCAATTATTCCAAAATACGGAAAAATCCCATATCCAAAATAGCTCTGGTCCCAAGCATTTTGGATAAGGGATACTCAACCTGTATCACATGTCACGATGTCCAGGAGGACTGTAACTATTACTGGTCACATGTCACAGTGTCCAGGAGACCTATAACTATTACTGGTCACATGCCACGGTGTCCAGGACGACTATAACTATTACTGGTCACATGTCACTGTGTCCAGGAGGACTGTAACTATTACTGGTCACATGCCACTGTGTCCAGGAGGACTATAACTATTACTGGTCACATGTCACGGTGTCCAGGAGGACTGTAACTATTACTGGTCACATGCCACAGTGTCCAGGAGACCTATAACTATTACTGGTCACATGTCACGGTGTCCAGGAGACCTATAACTATTACTGGTCACATGTCACGGTGTCCAGGAGACCTATAACTATTACTGATCACATGCCACTGTGTCCAGGAGACCTATAACTATTACTGGTCACATGCCACTGTGTCCAGGAGGACAATAACTATTACTGGTCACATGTCACGGTGTCCAGGAGGACTGTAACTATTACTGGTCACATGTCACGGTGTCCAGGAGGACTGTAACTATTACTGGTCACATGTCACGGTGTCCAGGAGGACTGTAACTATTACTGGTCACATGCCGCGGTGTCCAGGAGGACTATAACTATTACTGGTCACATCTCACGGTGTCCAGGAGGACTATAACTATTACTGGTCACATGTCACGGTGTCCAGGAGGACTGTAACTATTACTGGTCACATGTCACGGTGTCCAGGAGGACTGTAACTATTACTGGTCACATGCCGCGGTGTCCAGGAGGACTGTAACTATTACTGGTCACATGTCGCGGTGTCCAGGAGGACTAACTATTACTGGTCACATGCCACGGTGTCTAGGAGGACTGTAACTATTACTGGTCACATGCCACGGTGTCCAGGAGGACTGTAACTATTACTGGTCACATGCCACAGTGTCCAGGAGGACTGTAACTATTACTGGTCACATGCCACGGTGTCCAGGAGGACTGTAACCATTACTGGTCACATGCCACGGTGTCCAGGAGACCTATAACTATTACTGGTCACATGTCACGGTGTCCAGGAGGACTGTAACTATTACTGGTCACATGCCACGGTGTCCAGGAGACCTATAACTATTACTTGTCACATGCCACAGTGTCCAGGAGGACTGTAACTATTACTGGTCACATGCCACGGTGTCCAGGAGGACTGTAACCATTACTGGTCACATGCCACGGTGTCCAGGAGGACTGTAACTATTACTGGTCACATGTCACGGTGTCCAGGAGGACTGTAACTATTACTGGTCACATGCCACGGTGTCCAGGAGGACTGTAACTATTACTGGTCACATGTCACGGTGTCCAGGAGGACTGTAACTATTACTGGTCACATGTCACGGTGTCCAGGAGACCTATAACTATTATTGGTCACATGTCACGATGTCCAGGAGGACTGTAACTATTACTGGTCACATGCCGCGGTGTCCAGGAGGACTGTAACTATTACTGGTCACATGTCACGGTGTCCAGGACGACTGTAACTATTACTGGTCACATGTCACGGTGTCCAGGAGGACTGTAACTATTACTGGTCACATGACACAGTGTCCAGGAGGACTATAACTATTACTGGTCACATGTCACGGTGTCCAGGAGGACTATAACTATTACTCGTCACATGTCACGATGTCCAGGAGGACTATAACTGTTACTGGTCATATGCCACGGTGTCCAGGAGGACTGTAACTATTACTGGTCACATGCCACGGTGTCCAGGAGGACTATAACTGTTACTGGTCATATGCCACGGTGTCCAGGAGAACTATAACTATTACTTATCACGTCACGGTGTCCAGGAGGACTGTAACTATTACTGGTCACATGCCACGGTGTCCAGGAGGACTGTAACTATTACTGGTCACATGTCACGGTGTCCAGGAGGACTAACTATTACTGGTCACATGTCACAGTGTCCAGGAGGACTGTAACTATTACTGGTCACATGTCACGGTGTCCAGGAGGACTGTAACTATTACTGGTCACATGCCACGGTGTCCAGGAGGACTAACTATTACTGGTCACATGTCACGATGTCCAGAAGGACTGTAACTATTACTGGTCACATGTCACGGTGTCCAGGAGACCTATAACTATTACTGGTCACATGGCACAGTGTCCAGGAGGACTGTAACTATTACTGGTCACATGCCACAGTGTCCAGGAGGACTGTAACTATTACTGGTCACATGACACAGTGTCCAGGAGGACTATAACTATTACTGGTCACATGCCACGGTGTCCAGGAGGACTAAAACTGTTACTGGTCACATGCCACGGTGTCCAGGAGGACTAGAACTGTTACTGGTCATATGCCACGGTGTCCAGGAGGACTGTAACTATTACTGGTCACATGTCACGGTGTCCAGGAGGACTGTAACTATTACTGGTCACATGTCACGGTGTCCAGGAGGACTGTAACTATTACTGGTCACATGCCACTGTGTCCAGGTGGACTATAACTATTACTGGTCACATGTCACGGTGTCCAGGAGGACTGTAACTATTACTGGTCACATGTCACGGTGTCCAGGAGGACTGTAACTATTACTGGTCACATGTCACGGTGTCCAGGAGACCTATAACTACTACTGGTCACATGTCACGATGTCCAGGAGGACTGTAACTATTACTGGTCACATGCCGCGGTGTCCAGGAGGACTGTAACTATTACTGGTCACATGTCACGGTGTCCAGGAGGACTGTAACTATTACTGGTCACATGTCACGGTGTCCAGGAGGACTGTAACTATTACTGGTCACATGTCACGGTGTCCAGGAGGACTGTAACTATTACTGGTCACATGTCACGGTGTCCAGGAGGACTGTAACTATTACTGGTCACATGCCACGGTGTCCAGGAGGACTGTAACTATTACTGGTCACATGTCACGGTGTCCAGGAGGACTGTAACTATTACTGGTCACATGTCACGGTGTCCAGGAGGACTGTAACTATTACTGGTCACATGTCACGGTGTCCAGGAGACCTATAACTATTACTGGTCACATGTCACGATGTCCAGGAGGACTGTAACTATTACTGGTCACATGCCGCGGTGTCCAGGAGGACTGTAACTATTACTGGTCACATGCCGCGGTGTCCAGGAGGACTGTAACTATTACTGGTCACATGTCACGGTGTCCAGGAGGACTGTAACTATTACTGGTCACATGCCACGGTGTCCAGGAGGACTGTAACTATTACTGGTCACATGCCACGGTGTCTAGGAGGACTGTAACTATTACTGGTCACATGTCACGGTGTCCAGGAGGACTGTAACTGTTACTGGTCACATGTCACGATGTCCAGGAGGACTGTAACTATTACTGGTCACATGTCACGGTGTCCAGGAGGACTGTAACTATTACTGGTCACATGCCACGGTGTTTAGGAGGACTGTAACTATTACTGGTCACATGCCACAGTGTCCAGGAGGACTGTAACTATTACTGGTCACATGCCACGGTGTCCAGGAGGACTGTAACCATTACTGGTCACATGCCACGGTGTCCAGGAGACCTATAACTATTACTGGTCACATGTCACGATGTCCAGGAGGACTGTAACTATTACTGGTCACATGCCGCGGTGTCCAGGAGGACTGTAACTATTACTGGTCACATGTCACGGTGTCCAGGAGGACTGTAACTATTACTGGTCACATGACACAGTGTCCAGGAGGACTGTAACTATTACTGGTCACATGTCACGGTGTCCAGGAGACCTATAACTATTACTGGTCACATGTCACGATGTCCAGGAGGACTGTAACTATTACTGGTCACATGCCGCGGTGTCCAGGAGGACTGTAACTATTACTGGTCACATGCCGCGGTGTCCAGGAGGACTGTAACTATTACTGGTCACATGTCACGGTGTCCAGGAGGACTGTAACTATTACTGGTCACATGACACAGTGTCCAGGAGGACTGTAACTATTACTGGTCACATGTCACGGTGTCCAGGAGGACTGTAACTATTACTGGTCACATGCCACGGTGTCCAGGAGGACTGTAACTATTACTGGTCACATGTCACGGTATCCAGGAGGACTGTAACTATTACTGGTCACATGCCACGGTGTCCAGGAGGACTGTAACTATTATTGGTCACATGTCACAGTGTCCAGGAGGACTGTAACTATTACTGGTCACATGTCACGGTGTCCAGGAGACCTATAACTATTACTTATCACATGTCACGGTGTCCAGGAGGACTGTAACTATTACTGGTCACATGCCACGGTGTCCAGGAGGACTGTAACTATTACTGGTCACATGTCACGGTGTCCAGGAGGACTAACTATTACTGGTCACATGTCACAGTGTCCAGGAGGACTGTAACTATTACTGGTCACATGTCACGGTGTCCAGGAGGACTGTAACTATTACTGGTCACATGTCACGGTGTCCAGGAGGACTGTAACTATTACTGGTCACATGTCACGGTGTCCAGGAGGACTGTAACTATTACTGGTCACATGTCACGGTGTCCAGGAGGACTGTAACTATTACTGGTCACATGCCGCGGTGTCCAGGAGGACTGTAACTATTACTGGTCACATGCCACGGTGTCCAGGAGGACTGTAACTATTACTGGTCACATGTCACGATGTCCAGAAGGACTGTAACTATTACTGGTCACATGTCACGGTGTCCAGGAGACCTATAACTATTACTGGTCACATGACACAGTGTCCAGGAGGACTGTAACTATTACTGGTCACATGCCACAGTGTCCAGGAGGACTGTAACTATTACTGGTCACATGACACAGTGTCCAGGAGGACTATAACTATTACTGGTCACATGTCACGGTGTCCAGGAGGACTATAACTGTTACTGGTCACATGCCACGGTGTCCAGGAGGACTATAACTGTTACTGGTCACATGCCACGGTGTCCAGGAGGACTGTAACTATTACTGGTCACATGTCACGGTGTCCAGGAGGACTGTAACTATTACTGGTCACATGCCGCGGTGTCCAGGAGACCTATAACTATTACTTATCACATGTCACGGTGTCCAGGAGGACTGTAACTATTACTGGTCACATGTCACGGTGTCCAGGAGGACTAACTATTACTGGTCACATGACACAGTGTCCAGGAGGACTGTAACTATTACTGGTCACATGCCGCGGTGTCCAGGAGACCTATAACTATTATTGGTCACATGTCACGGTGTCCAGGAGACCTATAACTACTACTGGTCACATGTCACGATGTCCAGAAGGACTGTAACTATTACTGGTCACATGCCACGGTGTCCAGGAGGACTGTAACTATTACTGGTCACATGCCGCGGTGTCCAGGAGGACTATAACTATTACTGGTCACATGTCACGGTGTCCAGGAGGACTATAACTATTACTGGTCACATGCCACGGTGTCCAGGAGGACTATAACTGTTACTGGTCACATGCCACGGTGTCCAGGAGGACTATAACTGTTACTGGTCACATGCCACGGTGTCCAGGAGGACTGTAACTATTACTGGTCACATGCCACGGTGTCCAGGAGGACTATAACTGTTACTGGTCATATGCCACGGTGTCCAGGAGACCTATAACTATTACTGGTCACATGCCACGGTGTCCAGGAGGACTGTAACTATTACTGGTCACATGTCACGATGTCCAGGAGGACTGTAACTATTACTGGTCACATGTCACGGTGTCCAGGAGGACTAACTATTACTGGTCACATGTCACAGTGTCCAGGAGGACTGTAACTATTACTGGTCACATGTCACGGTGTCCAGGAGGACTGTAACTATTACTGGTCACATGTCACGGTGTCCAGGAAACCTATAACTATTACTGGTCACATGTCACGGTGTCCAGGAGGACTATTACTGGTCACATGTCACAGTGTCCAGGAGGACTGTAACTATTACTGGTCACATGCCGCGGTGTCCAGGAGGACTATAACTATTACTGGTCACATGTCACAGTGTCCAGGAGGACTGTAACTATTACTGGTCACATGCCGCGGTGTCCAGGAGGACTATAACTATTACTGGTCACATGCCACGGTGTCCAGGAGGACTGTAACTATTACTGGTCACATGCCGCGGTGTCCAGGAGGACTATAACTATTACTGGTCACATGTCACGGTGTCCAGGAGGACTATAACTATTACTCGTCACATGCCACGGTGTCCAGGAGGACTGTAACTATTACTGGTCACATGTCACGGTGTCCAGGAGGACTATAACTATTACTGGTCACATGCCGCGGTGTCCAGTAGACCTATAACTATTACTGGTCACATGCCACGGTGTCCAGGACGACTATAACTATTACTGGTCACATGTCACGGTGTCCAGGAGGACTATAACTATTACTGGTCACATGTCACGGTGTCCAGGAGGACTGTAACTATTACTGGTCACATGCCGCGGTGTCCAGGAGGACTGTAACTATTACTGGTCACATGTCACGGTGTCCAGGAGGACTGTAACTATTACGGTCACATGTCACGGTGTCCAGGAGGACAGTAACTATTACTGGTCACATGTCACAGTGTCCAGGAGGACTATAACTATTACTGGTCACATGTCACGGTGTCCAGGAGGACTGTAACTATTACTGGTCACATGCCACAGTGTCCAGGAGGACTGTAACTATTACTGGTCACATGCCGCGGTGTCCAGGAGACCTATAACTATTATTGGTCACATGTCACGGTGTCCAGGAGGACTGTAACTATTACTGGTCACATGCCGCGGTGTCCAGGAGGACTGTAACTATTACTGGTCACATGTCACGGTGTCCAGGAGACCTATAACTATTATTGGTCACATGTCACGATGTCCAGGAGGTCTTTAACTATTACTGGTCAAATGTCATCGTGTCTAGGAGGACTATAACTATTACTGGTCACATGTCACGGTGTCCAGGAGGACTGTAACTATTACTGGTCACATGCCGCGGTGTCCAGGAGGACTGTAACTATTACTGGTCACATGCCACGGTGTCCAGGAGGACTGTAACTATTACTGGTCACATGTCACGGTGTCCAGGAGACCTATAACTATTACTGGTCACATGTCACGGTGTCCAGGAGGACTGTAACTATTACTGGTCACATGTCACGGTGTCCAGGACTATAACTATTACTGGTCACATGCCACAGTGTCCAGGAGGACTATAACTATTACTGGTCACATGTCACGGTGTCCAGGAGGACTGTAACTATTACTGGTCACATGCCGCGGTGTCCAGGAGGACTGTAACTATTACTGGTCACATGTCACGGTGTCCAGGAGACCTATAACTATTATTGGTCACATGTCACGATGTCCAGGAGGTCTTTAACTATTACTGGTCAAATGTCATCGTGTCTAGGAGGACTATAACTATTACTGGTCACATGTCACGGTGTCCAGGAGGACTGTAACTATTACTGGTCACATGCCGCGGTGTCCAGGAGGACTGTAACTATTACTGGTCACATGCCACGGTGTCCAGGAGGACTGTAACTATTACTGGTCACATGTCACGGTGTCCAGGAGACCTATAACTATTACTGGTCACATCTCACTGTGTCCAGGAGGACTATAACTATTACTGGTCACATGCCACGGTGTCCAGGAGGACTGTAACTATTACTGGTCACATGCCGCGGTGTCCAGGAGGACTATAACTATTACTGGTCACATGTCACGGTGTCCAGGAGGACTATAACTATTACTCGTCACATGCCACGGTGTCCAGGAGGACTGTAACTATTACTGGTCACATGTCACGGTGTCCAGGAGGACTATAACTATTACTGGTCACATGCCACAGTGTCCAGGAGGACTAACTATTACTGGTCACATGCCACGGTGTCCAGGAGGACTGTAACTATTACTGGTCACATGTCACGGTGTCCAGGAGGACTGTAACTATTACTGGTCACATGTCACGGTGTCCAGGAGGACTGTAACTATTACTGGTCACATGCCACAGTGTCCAGGAGGACTAACTATTACTGGTCACATGTCACGGTGTCCAGGAGGACTGTAACTATTACTGGTCACATGCCACAGTGTCCAGGAGGACTAACTATTACTGGTCACATGTCACCGTGTCCAGGAGGACTGTAATTATTACTGGTCACATGCCACGGTGTCCAGGAGGACTGTAACTATTACTGGTCACATGCCACGGTGTCCAGGAGGACTAACTATTACTGGTCACATGTCACGGTGTCCAGGAGACCTATAACTATTACTGGTCACATGTCACGGTGTCCAGGAGGACTGTAACTATTACTGGTCACATGCCACGGTGTCCAGGACGACTGTAACTATTACTGGTCACATGCCACGGTGTCCAGGAGGACTGTAACTATTACTGGTCACATGTCACGGTGTCCAGGACTATAACTATTACTGGTCACATGCCACAGTGTCCAGGAGGACTATAACTATTACTGGTCACATGTCACGGTGTCCAGGAGGACTGTAACTATTACTGGTCACATGCCGCGGTATCCAGGAGGACTATAACTATTACTGGTCACATCTCACGGTGTCCAGGAGGACTATAACTATTACTGGTCACATGCCACGGTGTCCAGGAGGACTGTAACTATTACTGGTCACATGCCGCGGTGTCCAGGAGGACTATAACTATTACTGGTCAAATGTCACGGTGTCCAGGAGGACTATAACTATTACTCGTCACATGCCACGGTGTCCAGGAGGACTGTAACTATTACTGGTCACATGTCACGGTGTCCAGGAGGACTGTAACTATTACTGGTCACATGAAACGGTGTCCAGGAGGACTATAACTATTACTGGTCACATGTCACGGTGTCCAGGAGGACTATAACTATTACTGGTCACATGTCACGGTGTCCAGGAGACCTATAACTATTACTGGTCACATGTCACGGTGTCCAGGAGGACTGTAACTATTACTGGTCACATGCCACGGTGTCCAGGAGGACTGTAACTATTAATGGTCACATGCCACAGTGTCCAGGAGGACTAACTATTACTGGTCACATGTCACGGTGTCCAGGAGGACTGTAAATATTACTGGTCACATGTCACGGTGTCCAGGAGGACTATAACTATTACTGGTCACATGTCACGGTGTCCAGGAGACCTATAACTATTACTGGTCACATGTCACGGTGTCCAGGAGGACTGTAACTATTACTGGTCACATGCCACAGTGTCCAGGAGGACTAACTATTACTGGTCACATGCCACGGTGTCCAGGAGGACTGTAACTATTACTGGTCACATGTCACGGTGTCCAGGAGGACTGTAACTATTACTGGTCACATGTCACGGTGTCCAGGAGGACTGTAACTATTACTGGTCACATGCCACAGTGTCCAGGAGGACTAACTATTACTGGTCACATGTCACGGTGTCCAGGAGGACTGTAACTATTACTGGTCACATGCCACAGTGTCCAGGAGGACTAACTATTACTGGTCACATGTCACGGTGTCCAGGAGGACTGTAACTATTACTGATCACATGTCACGGTGTCCAGGAGGACTGTAACTATTACTGGTCACATGCCACAGTGTCCAGGAGGACTAACTATTACTGGTCACGTCACAGTGTCCAGGAGGACTAACTATTACTGTTCACATGCCACAGTGTCCAGGAGGACTATAACTATTACTGGTCACATGCCACAGTGTCCAGGAGGACTAACTATTACTGGTCACATGCCACGGTGTCCAGGAGGACTGTAACTATTACTGGTCACATGTCACGGTGTCCAGGAGACCTATAACTATTACTGGTCACATGTCACGGTGTCCAGGAGGACTATAACTATTACTGGTCACATGCCGCGGTGTCCAGGAGGACTGTAACTATTACTGGTCACATGCCACAGTGTCCAGGAGGACTAACTATTACTGGTCACATGTCACAGTGTCCAGGAGGACTAACTATTACTGGTCACATGTCACGGTGTCCAGGAGGACTGTAACTATTACTGGTCACATGCCACAGTGTCCAGAAGGACTAACTATTACTGGTCACATGCCACAGTGTCCAGGAGGACTATAACTATTACTGGTCACATGCCACGGTGTCCAGGAGGACTGTAACTATTACTGGTTACATGCCACGGTGTCCAGGAGGACTATAACTATTACTGGTCACATGCCACGGTGTCCAGGAGGACTATAACTATTACTGGTCACATGCCACGGTGTCCAGGAGGACTGTAACTATTACTGGTTACATGCCACGGTGTCCAGGAGGACTGTAACTATTACTGGTTGCATGCCACGGTGTCCAGGAGGACTGTAACTATTAATGGTCACATGTGACGGTGTCCAGGAGGACTGTAACTATTACGGTCACATGTCACGGTGTCCAGGAGGACTATAACTATTACTGGTCACATGTCACGATGTCCAGGAGGACTATAACTATTAATGGTCACATGTGACGGTGTCCAGGAGGAGTGTAACTATTACGGTCACATGTCACGGTGTCCAGGAGGACTATAACTATTACTGGTCACATGCCACGGTGTCCAGGAGGACTGTAACTATTACTGGTTACATGCCACGGTGTCCAGGAGGACTGTAACTATTACTGGTCACATGTGACGGTGTCCAGGAGGACTATAACTATTACTGGTCACATGACACGGTGTCCAGGAGGACTGTAACTATTACTGGTCACATGTGACGGCGTCCAGGAGTACTATAACTATTACTGGTCACATGACACGGTGTCCAGGAGGACTATAACTATTACTGGTCACATGTCACGGCGTCCAGGAGGACTATAACTATTACTGAGGTGATATATGATGCACAGGATGAAACGCGTCAGTGGTCTGGAAGTACTCCACAGAGAAGATAACAGACGCTCGGTACAGAGAGGAGCAGGTAATCAGCTGGGATCTAATGATGCACAGGATGAAACGCGTCAGTGGTCTGGATGTACTCCACAGTCAGAGAGGATAACAGACGCTCGGTACAGAATGGAGCAAGTAATCAGCTGGGACCATATGATGCACAGGATGAAAAGCGTCAGAGGTCTGGATGTACTCCACAGAGAGGATAAGAGACGCTCGGTACAGAGTGGAGCAAGTAATCAGCTGGGACCATATGATGCACAGGATTAAACGCGTCAGTGGTCTGGATGTACTCCACAGTCAGAGAGGATAACAGACGCTCGGTACAGAATGGAGCAAGTAATCAGCTGGGACCATTTGATGCACGGGATGAAACGCGTCAATGGTCTGGATGTACTCCACAGTCAGAGAGGATAACAGACGCTCGGTACAGAGGGGAGCAGGTAATCAGCTGGGACCATATGATGCACAGGATGAAACGCGTCAGTGGCTCTTATCTTTCCCTACTGTGCTTAGTGCTTTTTCAACGTTTTTATTAATTTATATATTTCAAGTGTCTACTTGTTAATTAAACGTAATAATTATCTGACTCCCATCATTAGAAGGTTCCTGGGGATCAATGGTTCCGCATGTCCAAGATGGCCACAACGGCACTGAGCGGGTTATTCCTCTATGCTGCGGCACTGAACAGTGCAATTGCTGGCGAAACGCGCCAAATGTGGCCAATATGCACTGACGGTGCCGGGACAGTAATAACATACACATGTCACATACCTTGCAACTTTGCACCAGCTGTTGTTGGGCGGCTGGGTTCTTATTGGTAGATGATGCGTTCTGTGCTGCCGCAATGGTCTGCGTTGCGGAGGCTGCAGCTTGCTTAGCTGCTTGCTAGAAAAGAAAAATGGAAGAGGCTTTGAAACAGTGTTTCGCAATCTCTAGCTCCGTAACGTTAATTATAAATTATATATCACCCATGTCTCATGTACAGAAAAGACGCAACCTCATGTCAAACTACAGCACTCTCTAATTTTCCTCTACCTTTATCACCTCTCATCCTCTATTCAATGCTGTAGTAACTATAACCCACGCGTTTCACTCACCTCCAACTTGTGCACAAGCTTCTTCTTTATTGCATTCTGCGCAGCAGCGTTAGTGGCCATACGGAGGCCTTCCGCTGCTTCACGCAGCTTCTGCTGCTGCTCTTCACTGTCTGGATGAGCTGCGGCCCCCTGCAGGAAAAGGATCATTCGATAAGGTGATGCCCGCTGGAAAACGTATTCGCTGTAGTCGACACATGAAACTAAATGAGGGGAGTACCCACCTTAGCCGCCTCTACCATCCTAGCAGTGGCATCTGCAAGAAGTTTGGCAGCGCTCAAGAGTTTGCGCGAATTCTCCAGATCACTCTCCTGTTCTGCATCTGCCTTGATGGCGCCCACGAGGTCTGATGTTGCATGCGCCAGAATTCGCGCCTGACGAACCATTTCACCTGGACCGTAGAGAATGGTAGTGAGCATGACCCTGCAGAAAGAGCGCTGGGCATTGCAAACCGTCACTGTCTGTACCCGGGATTGCTAAAGTCACATTCCCTCCAATTACACCATTAGCCCCATAAGTGGCCTACAGACTCCCAGGCTTCCAGCAATCGAGGGGTGTAGTAACCCTTCCATTCCACGTCTGGGGGTCTCATGTGAAATACTGCAGAGGTCTCATTACCCTGTTACCTTCAGGTTCATGTAGTAAAAGGATCAGAATTTCCATAATATATGTCCTCAAAGAAATATTTATACTGGCGGGCGTGCGCTCAAACGTCAGGGGAAGGAGGCGGCTACACAGGAACCTTATATAACAACACATAGATTTATACTGGCCGGCGTGCGCTGAGACGTCAGGGGAAGGAGGCGGCTACACAGGAACCTTATATAATAACACATAGATTTATACTGGCCGGCGTGCGCTGAGACATCAGGGGAAGGAGGCGGCTACACAGGAACCTTATATAATAACACATAGATTTATACTGGCCGGCGTGCGCTGAGACGTCAGGGGAAGGAGGCGGCTACACAGGAACCTTATATAATAACACAGATTTATACTGGCCGGCGTGCGCTGAGACGTCAGGGGAAGGAGGCGGCTACACAGGAACCTTATATAATAACACATAGATTTACACTGGCCGGCGTGCGCTCAGATGTCAGGGGAAGGAGGCGGCTACACAGGAACCTTATATAATAACAGATTTATACTGGCCGGCGTGCGCTGAGACGTCAGGGGAAGGAGGCGGCTACACAGGAACCTTATATAATAACACATAGATTTATACTGGCCGGCGTGCGCTGAGACGTCAGGGGAAGGAGGCGGCTACACAGGAACCTTATATAATAACACATAGATTTATACTGGCCGGCGTGCGCTGAGACGTCAGGGGAAGGAGGCGGCTACACAGGAACCTTATATAATAACACAGATTTATACTGGCCGGCGTGCGCTGAGACGTCAGGGGAAGGAGGCGGCTACACAGGAACCTTATATAATAACACATAGATTTATACTGGCCGGCGTGCGCTCAGACGTCAGGGGAAGGAGGCGGCTACACAGGAACCTTATATAATAACACAGATTTATACTGGCCGGGTGCGCTGAGACGTCAGGGGAAGGAGGCGGTTACACAGGAACCTTATATAATAACACATAGATTTATACTGGCCGGCGTGCGCTGAGACGTCAGGGGAAGGAGGCGGCTACACAGGAACCTTATATAATAACACATAGATTTATACTGGCCGGCGTGCGCTGAGACATCAGGGGAAGGAGGCGGCTACACAGGAACCTTATATAATAACATAGATTTATACTGGCCGGCGTGCGCTGAGACGTCAGGGGAAGGAGGCGGATACACAGGAACCTTATATAATAACTCATAGATTTATACTGGCCGGCGTACGCTGAGACGTCAGGGGAAGGAGGAGGCTACACAGGAACCTTATATAATAACATATAGATTTATACTGGCCGGCGTGCGCTGAGACGTCAGGGGAAGGAGGCGGCTACACAGGAACCTTATATAATAACACAGATTTATACTGGCCGGCGTGCGCTGAGACGTCAGGGGAAGGAGGCGGCTACACAGGAACCTTATATAATAACACAGATTTATACTGGCCGGCGTGCGCTGAGACGTCAGGGGAAGGAGGCGGCTACACAGGAACCTTATATAATAACACATAGATTTATACTGGCCGGCGTGCGCTGAGACGTCAGGGGAAGGAGGCGGCTACACAGGAACCTTATATAATAACACATAGATTTATACTGGCCGGCGTGCGCTCAGACGTCAGGGGAAGGAGGCGGCTACACAGGAACCTTATATAATAACACATAGATTTATACTGGCCGGCGTGCGCTGAGACGTCAGGGGAAGGAGGCGGCTACACAGGAACCTTATATAATAACACAGATTTATACTGGCCGGCGTGCGCTGAGACGTCAGGGGAAGGAGGCGGCTACACAGGAACCTTATATAATAACACAGATTTATACTGGCCGGCGTGCGCTGAAACCTCAGGGGAAGGAGGCGGCTACACAGGAACCTTATATAATAACACAGATTTATACTGGCCGGCGTGCGCTCAGACGTCAGGGGAAGGAGGCGGCTACACAGGAACCTTATATAATAACACATAGATTTATACTGGCCGGCGTGCGCTGAGACGTCAGGGGAAGGAGGCGGCTACACAGGAACCTTATATAATAACACAGATTTATACTGGCCGGCGTGCGCTGAGACGTCAGGGGAAGGAGGCGGCTACACAGGAACCTTATATAATAACACATAGATTTACACTGGCCGGCGTGCGCTCAGATGTCAGGGGAAGGAGGCGGCTACACAGGAACCTTATATAATAACACAGATTTATACTGGCCGGCGTGCGCTGAGACGTCAGGGGAAGGAGGCGGCTACACAGGAACCTTATATAATAACACATAGATTTATACTGGCCGGCGTGCGCTGAGACGTCAGGGGAAGGAGGCGGCTACACAGGAACCTTATATAAATGTAAGCTGCCTGAGAATGTCTATATATTAGATGCAATGTGTTGGTGTATTCCTCGTCTACAGGACACGGATTCCCAGATGGAACCAGCGCTTATGATGGTTTTGCTGCCCCCGGGTGTAGGAGAGGACAGTCACCCGGTTGGTAAGTGCGTGACACCAGCATACATCTCACCACTAATGCATTCTAATGACATGTAAGTGAATATAAAACGCATGTGGGAGGGACGTACATAGCGCCATTGACATGACCGGTACAGTCACCCACAACACTGCGCCAATTCCAGTCTCTCCAAAACAATGTAACTCCCCACAACCCGCTACAGACATACCTGCATCACCCATGGAGCTGAAGATGTTCTCGGTCACGTTAAGGATGGTGTCCGTGGCCTGGTCATATCGGCCGGTAGGTGGTCCGCCAGAAGCATTCTGCTTGATATGCTGCAGCAGGTCATTGAGAGCCTGGGTGACCGCAGACGCTGCTACACCCACCGCTTTCAATAGTTCTGGGTCTCCAGTAGCCTCTTTAGATGATTCCACGCAGCCTTCCACGGACTTGGCTACCTGCTTCCCGGCCTCAAGGAGCTGCTCCTGGCAGACGGGAGAACTGATGGTCGGGGCGACCACCTGAGTGCAGGAAAGGAAGGATTATTGCATTATCTCACAGATGGCGGGAAAGGAAGGGTTATTGTATTATCTCACAGATGGCGGGAAAGGAAGGATTATTGCATTATCTCACAGATGGCGGGAAAGGAAGGATTATTGCATTATCTCACAGAAGGCGGGAAAGGAAGGATTATTGCATTATCTCACAGATGGCGGGAAAGGAAGGATTATTGCATTATCTCACAGATGGCGGGAAAGGAAGGGTTATTGCATTATCTCACAGATGGCAGGAAAGGAAGGATTATTGTATTATCTCACAGATGGCAGGAAAGGAAGGATTATTGTATTATCTCACAGATGGCAGGAAAGGAAGGATTATTGTATTATCTCACAGATGGCAGGAAAGGAAGGATTATTGTATTATCTCACAGATGGCAGGAAAGGAAGGATTATTGTATTATCTCACAGATGGCAGGAAAGGAAGGATTATTGCATTATCTCACAGATGGCGGGAAAGGAAGGATTATTGCATTATCTCACAGATGGCGGGAAAGGAAGGATTATTGTATTATCTCACAGATGGCGGGAAAGGAAGGATTATTGCATTATCTCACAGATGGCGGGAAAGGAAGGGTTATTGTATTATCTCACTGATGGCAGGAAAGGAAGGATTATTGTATTATCTCACTGATGGCAGGAAAGGAAGGATTATTGTATTATCTCACAGATGAAAGGAAGGATTATTGTATTATCTCACAGATGGCAGGAAAGGAAGGATTATTGTATTATCTCACAGATGGCAGGAAAGGAAGGATTATTGTATTATCTCACAGATGGCAGGAAAGGAAGGATTATTGCATTATCTCACAGATGGCAGGAAAGGAAGGATTATTGCATTATCTCACAGATGGCAGGAAAGGAAGGATTATTGCATTATCTCACAGATGGCGGGAAAGGAAGGATTATTGCATTATCTCACAGACGGCGGGAAAGGAAGGATTATTGCATTATCTCACAGACGGCGGGAAAGGAAGGATTATTGCATTATCTCACAGATGGCGGGAAAGGAAGGATTATTGTATTATCTCACAGATGGCGGGAAAGGAAGGATTATTGCATTATCTCACAGACGGCGGGAAAGGAAGGATTATTGCATTATCTCACAGACGGCGGGAAAGGAAGGATTATTGCATTATCTCACAGACGGCGGGAAAGGAAGGATTATTGTATTATCTCACAGATGGCGGGAAAGGAAGGATTATTGCATTATCTCACAGACGGCGGGAAAGGAAGGATTATTGCATTATCTCACAGACGGCGGGAAAGGAAGGATTATTGCATTATCTCACAGATGGCGGGAAAGGAAGGATTATTGTATATCTCACAGATGGCGGGAAAGGAAGGATTATTGTATTATCTCACAGACGGCGGGAAAGGAAGGATTATTGCATTATCTCACAGACGGTGGGAAAGGAAGGATTATTGCAATATCTCACAGATGGCGGGAAAGGAAGGATTATTGCATTATCTCACAGATGGCGGGAAAGGAAGGATTATTGCATTATCTCACAGGTGGCGGGAAAGGAAGGATTATTGCATTATCTCACAGATGGCGGGAAAGGAAGGATTATTGCATTATCTCACAGGTGGCGGGACTGCAGGCCTGGATGGAGGTCTCACCTTGGTGCACGCTACCAGCTGAGAAGTAGAGAGAGCACACTGGGTGGCAGCAGCTATGACCTGAGCCTGTTGCATGGAGTCATCGGTCCGCTCAGCCACATTCTTTGCCTTCAGAACAAGAGCTGCTGCTGCACTCGCTACAGCCTTGGCCAACTGCATCAGCATGTCCTACAAAGTGTACGGAGAAGATCAGATGTGACACAAGAAACAGACATGTAAAACGTGTCCTACAGAGACCGTGGGGACCTTACTTATTACCACAAGCATCGGACATGGAGGAATTCCAGTCACCAGCTCATCTGAGGTTCTCTTATCACAACCATTAGCCTACAACCAAAAACCACTCTACAAACGACTCAATACTAAACCCTCATGGGTCACCCAGAAAGTGACCTAAAACCAGTAGCATAAAACAAAGTACCCAGTTCTAAAGTGACACAGCACCCACTGCCTCAAGCTACCCAGTCACCAACACTAAAATAACTTAGAACCAGCACCCAACACTCAAACACAGAACCAGTACCCAATGCTTAGATAACATGAAACCAAACCAGAAACCAACGCTCAGATAACAAAGCCAAACCAGAACCGAACACTCAAGTAGCCTAGAACCAGAACCCAATGTTCAAGTAACCTAAACCCAGTCCCCAACACACAAGTAACAGAGCCAGTATCCAATGCTCAGATAACAAAACCAAAACAGAACCCAACGCTCACGTAGCCTAGAACCAGAACCCAACTCTCAAATAACAGAAACAGTAATTAATGCTCAAGTAACCTAACCCCAGTGCTCAACACTCATGTAACCTAACCCCAGTGCTCAACGCTTATGTAACCTAGAACCTGTACCCAATTGCTAATGTAACCTAGAACATGTACCCAACACTCATGTAACCTAGAACCTGTACCCAACGCTCATGTAACCTGTAACCTGTACCCAACGCTCATGTAACCTAGAACCTGTACCCAACGCTCATGTAACCTAGAACCTGTACCCAGTGCTCATGTAACCTAGAACATGTACCCAATGCTCATGTAACCTAGAACCTGTACCCAATGCTCATGAAACCTAGAACCTGTACCCAATTGCTAATGTAACCTAGAACCTGTACCCAATTGCTAATGTAACCTAGAACCTGTACCCAACGCTAATGTAACCTAGAACCTGTACCCAACGCTCATGTAACCTAGAACCTGTACCCAACGCTCATGTAACCTAGAACCTGTACCCAACACTCATGTAACCTGGAACCTGTACCCAATGCTCATGTAACCTAGAACCTGTACCCAACGCTCATGTAACCTGGAACCTGTACCCAACGCTCATGTAACCTGGAACCTGTACCCAACGCTCATGTAACCTAGAACCTGTACCCAACGCTAATGTAACCTAGAACCTGTACCCAACGCTCATGTAACCTAGAACCTGTACCCAACACTCATGTAACCTGGAACCTGTACCCAACGCTCATGTAACCTAGAACATGTACCCAGTGCTCATGTAACCTAGAACCTGTACCCAACACTCATGTAACCTAGAACCCAATACTCATGTAACCTAGAACCTGTACCCAATACTCAAGAGGTCCAGTGACAATTCTCAAATAAACAAGAACCAATGAACATCCAAGGACAATCAGACAGAAGTGACCTAGTAATTATCACCACAACACATTTCATGTCATCAAACTCACAAACACCTTCCAAATAAAATAGAGCACCAGAACCCTTGGACCCCTAAAAGCTCCAGAACACAGACCCACAACCCACGCGCACACAATCAGACCCACAACCCACGCGCACACAATCAGACCCACAACCCACGCGCACACAATCAGACCCACAACCCACGCGCGCACAATCAGACCCACAACCCACGCGCGCACAATCAGACCCACAACCCACGCGCACACAATCAGACCCGCAACCCACGCGCACACAATCAGACCCGCAACCCACGCGCACACAATCAGACCCGCAACCCACGCGCACACAATCAGACCCACAACCCACGCGCACACAATCAGACCCACAACCCACGCGCACACAATCAGACCCACAACCCACGCGCACACAATCAGACCCACAACCCACGCGCACACAATCAGACCCACAACCCACGCGCACACAATCAGACCCACAACCCACGCGCACACAATCAGACCCACAACCCACGCGCACACAATCAGACCCACAACCCACGCGCACACAATCAGACCCACAACCAGACCCACAACCCACGCGCACACAATCAGACCCACAACCCACGCGCACACAATCAGACCCACAACCCACGCGCACACAATCAGACCCGCAACCCACGCACACACAACCAGACCCGCAACCCACGCACACACAACCAAACCCGCAACCCACGCACACACAACCAGACCCGCAACCCACGCACACACAACCAGACCCACAACCCACGCGCACACAACCAGACCCACAACCCACGCGCACACAATCAGACCCACAACCCACGCGCACACAATCAGACCCACAACCCACGCGCACACAAACAGACCCCCAACCCACGCACACACAAACAGACCCGCAACCCACGCGCACACAAACAGACCCCCAACCCACGCACAACCAGACCCGCAACCCACGCACACACAACCAGACCCGCAACCCACGCACACACAACCAGACCCGCAACCCACGCACACACAACCAGACCCGCAACCCACGCACACACAATCAGACCCGCAACCCACGCACACACAACCAGACCCGCAACCCACGCACACACAACCAGACCCGCAACCCACACACACACAATCAGATCCGCAACCCACGCACACACAATCAGATCCGCAACCCACTCAAAACATACAAACCCACTACCAGCTCACAATCAGATCCACAACCCACTCAAAACATACAAACCCACAACCAGCTCACAATCAGATCCACTACCCACTCAAACAGCTGAACAACCAACTCACAAACAGACATACCCACAACCCACTCACAGATTGATCCAAAAATCTGTGCATAAGCAGATCCGCAACCCATTGGCAAACAGATCCGCAACCCACCGGCAAACAGATCCGCAACCCACCGGCAATCAGATCCGCAAACCCACCGGCAGCCAGATCCGCAAACCCACCGGCAAACAGATACGCAACCCACCGGCAAACAGATACGCAACCCACCGGCAAACAGATCCGCAAACCCACTCGCAAACAACCAGAGCCACGACCAATGCACAAACAAACCCACACACAATGAGAGCCACTACCCACGCACAATCAGATCACAAATTAGAAGCAGGACTGGCTCGGGCACCGCACAGATCAGTAAACGGCCGTATGTTACTCACCAGGAGAAGCAGCGACGACACAAAGTCTTATTATTTGAGATCCACCATATGTAGATGCCCCAACCCCCCATCCCCTCACAGAATCCACACGCGAGACACCTGAAGGATAGCAGTCTATGCAACATGAAGCCCTTTATTGGCTTTTAATGCCCATTTCTACATGCCTATAGCACGGACACAGACAATACGGTCCACAGTGACAAATCTCATGGTAGCTTTCTAAGGTTACAACAGCCAATTACTTACAAAGGTCCCGTTCTCAGCAAATTATACCCAGAACAATGATTTTAGTGACCCAGCGCAATCACTGCTCGTTATCCCTCACTGAATGAGTTACAGGATAATTATCCATTCAGCAACACAACATATAGTACTACAGATGTATCCTCTCACATCCTTGCTGCAGTCACGCTAAACAGCCCATGCCGTTTAGATCGCGCCATGCCCCAAGCATCTTTTTTTGCATTTTTTCCGCAAAAATGCAACTTAGACTCAGTGTAATGCTACAGGACACACAAGCAGCTTCTGCCGATTTAAATGATATGAGGCATGCCTATATTCTGTGTGTGTGTGTAATTGCAGCTGTATCTGCATCTGAAATACCACGTTACAGTGTTTTCCAGGAATACACTCTAGCAGAGCATTGTGTATGCAGATACAGTCACACACAGAATACAGGCATGCCGCATATCATTTTAATCAGCAGAAGCTGCTCATGTGTCCTATGACATTACTTTGCATCTAAGAGTTCATGGAACAAAATGCAGAAAAAGATGCTCAACGCTACAGTGATACGGCACGCACGAATTATGTGTAACATGACTTGTAGCGCACGGAGCAAACACTGTTGAATATGTAAAAATGTGGCTGATGGTGATTCCTCTCTGCCATCACCAGGGGGTGTAGCGGGCGGTGTTCCAGGGGCAGGTTCTCCTCTGGCATCACCAGGGGGTGTAGTGGGCGGTGTTCCAGGGGCAGGTTCTCCTCTGGCATCACCAGGGGTAGCGGGCGATGTTCCAGGGGTAGGTTATTTTCTGGCATCACCATGGGGTGTAGCGGGTGGTGTTCCAGAGGCAGGTTCTCCTCTGGCATTATCAAGGGTGTAGTGGGCGGTGTTCCAGGGGCAGGTTCTCCTCTGGCATCACTAGGGGGTATAGCGGGCGGTGTTTCAGGGACAGGTTCTTCTCTGGCATCACCAAGGGTGTAGTGGGCAGTGTTCCAGGGGCAGGTTCTCCTCTGGCATCACTAAGGGGTGTAGCGGGCGGTGTTTCAGAGGCAGGTTTTCCTCTGGCATCACCAAGGGTGTAGTGGGCGGTGTTCCAGGGGCAGGTTCTCCTCTGGCATCCCTAGGGGGTGTAGCGGGCGGTGTTTCAGGGGCAGGTTCTTCTCTGGCATCACCAGGTGGTGTAGCAGGCGGTGTTCCAGGAGTAGGTTATTTTCTGGCATCACCATGGGGTGTAGCGGGCGGTGTTCCAGGGGTAGGTTATTTTCTGGCATCACCATGGGGTGTAGCGGGCGGTATTCCAAAGGCAGGTTCTCCTCTGGCATAACCAAGGGTGTAGCGGGCGGTGTTTCAGGGGCAGGTTCTTCTCTGGCATAACCAAGGGTGTAGCGGGCGGTGTTTCAGGGGCAGGTTCTTCTCTGGCATCACCAAGGGTGTAGTGGGCGGTGTTCCAGGGGCAGGTTCTCCTCTGGCATCACTAGGGGGTGTAGCGGGCGGTGTTCCAAAGGCAGGTTCTCCTCTGGCATTACCAAGGGTGTAGTGGGCGGTGTTCCAGGGGCAGGTTCTCCTCTGGCATCACTAGGTGGTGTAGCGGGCGGTGTTTCAGGGGCAGGTTCTTCTCTGGCATCACCAGGTGGTGTAGCAGGCGGTGTTCCAGGAGTAGGTTATTTTCTGGCATCACCATGGGGTGTAGCGGGCAGTGTTCCAGGGGCAGGTTCTTCTCTGGCATCATCAGGTGGTGTAGCTGGCAGTGTTCCAGGGGTAGGTTATTTTCTGGCAACACCATGGGATATGGCGGGTGGTGCTCCAGGGGCAGGCCAAGTGCAAAGTGAACCTGTCTGTGGGCAATTTCCCGCAGTTTTGTTACCTGCGCCCAGAGAGTGGGCACCATCTCTGAGGGCTGCAAGTATCGACTTTTGTTATGTTAGTTTTGGTGACCATTTATTCTTTTGTGGTTGACTTAGAACTCCCATGGTGGGGGCAAGTTAGAAACACCAATGAGTGCTCCATCTGCCACACCTGCCCCCTGTTTGCCCGGAGAGAAGTTTCTAAAACTAAAGTTGGTTCCTGCACCAGACTATGAATAGAAAAAGTATCAAGTAAGAACCAGCTAGAAAAGAGTCCTACAGGAAAATCCTGTGTAAAATTTATTTAAGCTGGAGGTGCTCCTGGAATTATGAAAAAACTTCACATGAATATACTTATTTTGGGGACTAGCCCCATAGAGAATTCCTTTTTGGAGCACTCTTTTATGTAAATTTAGAAAAAAATAATGTAATGTAAAGATATGATGTATATGATTAAAACGTAACCTTTATTTCGTATCAGTATAATATATATAAGGAGACAAAAGGATTATTTGTACGATACAGAGGTATAGATTATTTCACTAAATATCAAGTCACGCCCCCCCCCCCCCCCTTTTTTTGTCCCCCCCTTTTAGGGAGAATTTTTAATTAGGTGTTGTTAGGGTCTATAATCTCTAAAAGCATTAGACCCCAGTAAGGAGAGAATAATCTATACCTCTGTATCGTACAAATAATCCTTTTGTCTCCTTATATATATTATACTGATACGAAATAAAGGTTACGTTTTAATCATATACATCATATCTTTACATTACATAAATTTTTTCTAAATTTACATAAAAGAGTGCTCCAAAAAGGAATTCTCTATGGGGCTAGTCCCCAAAATAAGTATATTCATGCCCGGAGAGAGGTCCCTGGTCATGGATTTTGTTGGAGGCTAGCAGGAAAGCTGGAGTTATGCCTGCCACCCTGGTTAAGGCTGCGGACGGTTTCTGAACCTCAGGGGGCTTGATAGCAGATGGGATGTCCACATTTCATGCACTCTTTGGTGCCTTTTTGATAAGTCAGGGTCTTTTCTCTCTGGCAGATTCCCATTTTCTCTGTAAGAGAGGTGTGATAAGGCAGCTGAACTGTTGTGGGGTGGTTTCTCAGGTGTGGAAAGGCTTCCCTTAAATATCCTAGTGCTAAGGGCCGATCATCTAGCTATCCTTCAGACATGGTCCTACCCTGGCGGAAGGTCACTCAGAATACAGTTGGACAATGCAGAAATGACCTCGGAGAGATGCACAGCTTTGTGGTGATGGTGAAAACGGCAAAGTTCTTTCACATGAGAGAAAGGAACATTCCAGTAATATCCGTGGTGCTCTTTGTAAGCGTGGAGAACTGGGAAGCCGGCACAAAATTCATCCCAGAGAATGGTTTCTTCATCCCTCCATCAGGTGGTCTTGGACCAACTAGTAGATAGTTGGGGTCTGCAGGCTGAGATAGAGGGGAGGCGGAGGCACCACACCGGTAATACTCCCCCTCTCTCTAACTATTATCTGGGGAGGATGCAGGCTGAGATAGAGGGGAGGCGGAGGCACCACACCAGTAATACTCCCCCGCTCTAGCTATTATCTGGGGGTGCTGCAGGCTGAGATAGAGGGGAGGCGGAGGCACCACACCGGTAATACTCCCCTGCTCTAGCTATTATCTGGGGGTGCTGCAGGCTGAGATAGAGGGGAGGCGGAGGCACCACACCGGTAATACTCCCCCGCTCTAACTAAGTGCCACTGTACAAGGGATTTGCAAGCAGCCCTGGTGAATGCAAAGACAGTCCAATGGAAGATCCACATTATGTATCAGTTCCTGAAGACCCCACTGCTCCCTCGTCTGCTAAAAAAGGCAAAAGCTGAGTGAGTTGAATACATTCTGGTGATCCAGAAATGACCAAAGCAATCAGGATACACAGACATCCTCCGCATGGTGGTAGTCCTTTCCATGTTTCTCCAACGTACAGTAAGTTGTCCGCCATGCCTTCCAAACCTTTTCTGCAGTCTGCTCCAGGTTCAACTGCCATTTAATCTCCCAACCGCCCTTCTGTCAGACGGGTCTCAGGGTTAGCAGCCCTCTCCTGTAAAACGTTTTCCCCAGTTCTTCATTTGGACGGTTCTGAGCACCAAACATTAATTTCAACCAAAGGTAATTTCTCATCATAACCAAGACATTGTGATTCTGGTTCCGAGCCACGACTCACCTTCTGGCAGTGAAGAACATCTTGGTGCATTGATGTTGTCCAAGCTCTGCGGATCTATGTGCATAGGTCTGCTGTATGCCATAAGACAGATGGTCTAGAATGCATACAAGTAAGGTTGTCCATGTGGACCATGCAGAAAGCGTACATCTTGTAGGGGCTCCAATTCTGGATCGCTCATGAGTGGTGCAACAATATTTATCTGTGGAGCAATTAAGCAAAGTGGGCAACTGGCCCTCGGTCCATACTAAACTTTCAGAAGTTAAACAAATTAAATGTATTTGTAGCCACAGTTTAGGGAGAAAGGTTTCCGCATGCAGCCATAGCGAAGCGTGCCCTCACTTTGGACCATCCAATTGGTATTCCAGTATGCCCCTGATGGCATAGGAAAATAGGATAAAGCAGCTTCCCTTCCTCTATCTGGAGGACACCATGTTCCCTCTCTCTGCTGCACTTTCTGAGTGTTGCTCTCATTCATGTTCTCTGTCTCTTGTGGGATTATTAATGTTGGAACTGAGGTTCTTGGCGCTATGGGAAACTCCTCTGCACTTGTGCCCGCTCCTGGGACAGCCGACCCCACGGCATCCAGTGTCATGTAACAGTGATTACCAGAAACAGAGGATGTCTTGCATCACCGTAAAATCAATTCCTTCCAGTCCATCTGAGGGACAGTACAGGCAGAGGGTTGGAGGAAGGTTGAGGAAATAGTTAAAACTACTGATGATGATGAGCCCCCTCCCCCCCCCCCCCCCCCCCCCCCATCCCCTGCTAAACCCTCCCTCCTGCCGCAACAACTCAGTTATTTTTCTATCAAAGACGAAAGGATAACTGAACATACAACAGCACAACCCGCAATTCATGGTTCCAGTAATAGTGTGAGCGGAGCGTCCAAGACGGCAGCCAGCAGAAATACGATGCCAAATTTATAACAGAGATACCTGGGGGCCAGCAGAATGCTATGTTCTCCGGGATTCCCCAATGAGAACCAAAGCCTGAGGCACTGAAGGAGCTACTCTGCCGGCTGGCTGCCCATAGGCTGTGGCGAATGTATCCTGAAAGCCGCAGCTCCCGGGTGCAGCTAATCCAGATGAGCCTCCTGTGGATAAAGCCACGGCCCCGGAACACCCACAGCTGACAGAAGCTGGATGCGGCTAGGGAGACAAAAGCCGGCTGCCGGCGCGGTCATAATACCAGCTCCGCTACAACCACTGGTCCCAGGAGGAGATTTAGGCAACCTACCCGATAAAGACCAGAAAATAGAAAACTCCCAGGACCAGATACTCCGGAGTATTACCGGTGTGGTGCCTCCGCCTCCCCTCTATCTCAGCCTGCAGCCTCCCCAGATAATAGCTAGAGAGCGGGGGAGTATTACCGGTGTGGTGCCTCCGCCTCCCCTCTATCTCAGCCTGCAGCCTCCCCAGATAATAGCTAGAGCGGGGGAGTATTACCGGTTTGGTGCCTCCGCCTCCCCTCTATCTCAGCCTGCAGCCTCCCCAGATAATAGCTAGAGAGAGGGGGAGTATTACCGGTGTGGTGCCTCAGCCTCCCTCTATCTCAGCCTGCAGCCTCCCCAGATAATAGTTAGAGAGAGGGGGAGTATTACCGGTGTGGTGCCTCCGCATCCCCTCTATCTCAGCCTGCAGCCTCCCCAGATAATAGTTAGAGGGGGAGTATTACCGGTGTGGTGCCTCCACCTCCCCTCTATCTCAGCCTGCAGCCTCCCCAGATAATAGTTAGAGAGAGGGGGAGTATTACCGGTGTGGTGCCTCCGCCTCCCCTCTATCTCAGCCTGCAGCACCCCCAGATAATAGCTAGAGCGGGGGAGTATTACCGGTGTGGTGCCTCCGCCTCCCCTCTATCTCAGCCTGCAGCACCCCCAGATAATAGCTAGAGCGGGGGAGTATTACCGGTGTGGTGCCTCCGCCTCCCCTCTATCTCAGCCTACAGCCTCCCCAGATAATAGTTAGAGAGAGGGGGAGTATTACCGGTGTGGTGCCTCCGCCTCCCCTCTATCTCAGCCTGCAGCCTCCCCAGATAATAGTTAGAGAGAGGGGGAGTATTACCGGTGTGGTGCCTCCGCCTCCCCTCTATCTCAGCCTGCAGCCTCCCCAGATAATAGTTAGAGAGAGGGGGAGTATTACCGGTGTGGTGCCTCCACCTCCCCTCTATCTCAGCCTGCAGCCACCCAGATAATAGCTAGAGAGGGGGAGTATTACCGGTGTGGTGCCTCCGCCTCCCCTCTATCTCAGCCTGCAGCACCCCCAGATAATAGCTAGAGCGGGGGAGTATTACCGGTGTGGTGCCTCCACCTCCCCTCTATCTCAGCCTGCAGCCTCCCCAGATAATAGTTAGAGAGAGGGGGAGTATTACCGGTGTGGTGCCTCCGCCTCCCCTCTATCTCAGCCTGCAGCACCCCCAGATAATAGCTAGAGCGGGGGAGTATTACCGGTGTGGTGCCTCCGCCTCCCCTCTATCTCAGCCTGCAGCACCCCCAGATAATAGCTAGAGCGGGGGAGTATTACCGGTGTGGTGCCTCCGCCTCCCCTCTATCTCAGCCTACAGCCTCCCCAGATAATAGTTAGAGAGAGGGGGAGTATTACCGGTGTGGTGCCTCCGCCTCCCCTCTATCTCAGCCTGCAGCCTCCCCAGATAATAGTTAGAGAGAGGGGGAGTATTACCGGTGTGGTGCCTCCACCTCCCCTCTATCTCAGCCTGCAGCCACCCAGATAATAGCTAGAGAGGGGGAGTATTACCGGTGTGGTGCCTCCGCCTCCCCTCTATCTCAGCCTGCAGCACCCCCAGATAATAGCTAGAGCGGGGGAGTATTACCGGTGTGGTGCCTCCACCTCCCCTCTATCTCAGCCTGCAGCCTCCCCAGATAATAGTTAGAGAGAGGGGGAGTATTACCGGTGTGGTGCCTCCGCCTCCCCTCTATCTCAGCCTGCAGCACCCCCAGATAATAGCTAGAGCGGGGGAGTATTACCGGTGTGGTGCCTCCACCTCCCCTCTATCTCAGCCTGCAGCCTCCCCAGATAATAGTTAGAGAGAGGGGGAGTATTACCGGTGTGGTGCCTCCGCCTCCCCTCTATCTCAGCCTGCAGCACCCCCAGATAATAGCTAGAGCGGGGGAGTATTACCGGTGTGGTGCCTCCGCCTCCCCTCTATCTCAGCCTGCAGCACCCCCAGATAATAGCTAGAGCGGAGGAGTATTACCGGTGTGGTGCCTCCGCCTCCCCTCTATCTCAGCCTGCAGCCTCCCCAGATAATAGTTAGAGAGAGGGGGAGTTTTACCGGTGTGGTGCCTCCGCCTCCCCTCTATCTCAGCCTGCAGCCTTCCCCAGATAATAGTTAGAGAGAGGGGGAGTATTACCGGTGTGGTGCCTCCGCCTCCCCTCTATCTCAGCCTGCAGCCTCCCCAGATAATAGTTAGAGAGAGGGGAAGTATTACCGTGTGTGGTGCCTCCGCCTCCCTCTATCTCAGCCTGCAGCCTCCCCAGATAATAGTTAGAGAGAGGGGGAGTATTACCGGTGTGGTGCCTCCGCCTCCCCTCTATCTCAGCCTGCAGCCTCCCCAGATAATAGTTAGAGAGAGGGGGAGTATTACCGATGTGGTGCCTCCACCTCCCCTCTATCTCAGCCTGCAGCTACACAGATAATAGCTAGAGAGGGGGAGTATTACCGATGTGGTGCCTCCACCTCCCCTCTATCTCAGCCTGCAGCTACACAGATAATAGCTAGAGAGGGGGAGTATTACCGGTGTGGTGCCTCCGCCTCCCCTCTATCTCAGCCTGCAGCACCCCCAGATAATAGCTAGAGCGGGGGAGTATTACCGGTGTGGTGCCTCCACCTCCCCTCTATCTCAGCCTGCAGCCCCCCCCAGATAATAGTTAGAGAGAGGGGGAGTATTACCGGTGTGGTGCCTCCGCCTCCCCTCTATCTCAGCCTGCAGCCTCCCCAGATAATAGCTAGAGAGAGGAGGAGTATTACCGGTGTGGTGCCTCCGCCTCCCCTCTATCTCAGCCTGCAGCCTCCCCAGATAATAGCTAGAGCGGGGGAGTATTACCGGTGTGGTGCCTCCGCCTCCCCTCTATCTCAGCCTGCAGCCTCCCCAGATAATAGTTAGAGAGAGGGGGAGTATTACCGGTGTGGTGCCTCCGCATCCCCTCTATCTCAGCCTGCAGCCTCCCCAGATAATAGTTAGAGAGAGGGGGAGTATTACCGGTGTGGTGCCTCCACCTCCCCTCTATCTCAGCCTGCAGCCTCCCCAGATAATAGCTAGAGAGAGGAGGAGTATTACCGGTGTGGTGCCTCTGCCTCCCTCTATCTCAGCCCCCCCAGATACTGTTATAGCATGATAAAGGCATCCTGTTTTTCACATCATATAATTAGTACAGACCAGCGGACAATAGAGCCTCAACCAATGTCATGCTATAAATCTATACTGCACCGGCTGCACTGAGGTCATGGGTTACACTCCCTCCATGGCCTAACTGTGTGGGGTTTGTATATTCTCCCCTCTGCTTGCATGGGTTTCCACTGAGTACTCCAATTTCCTCCCAAACTCTAAAGTTATGCTGGCTCCCAGTTAACGTGTGTGTGTGTGTGCGTGTGTGCGTGTGTGTGTGCGCGTGTGTGTGTGTCTGTCTTCCTGTGTGAGTGTGTCTCTGTCTGCCTGCCTCTGCCTGTATCTGCCTGTGCGTCTGTGTCCCTCCGTCTGCCTGCCGTGTGTGTGTGTGTGTGTGTGTGTGTGTGTGTGTGTGTGTGTGTGTGTGTGTGTAGGGGCAGACTAGATGGGACCAGTGGTTATCTGATGTCACATTCTGTGTATCTGTATTGTAAGATGAACACACGACACCTGCAGATACATTATTCATACAGGCAGCACAGGAGAATTACTGATTATTGGATGTATTGGGCATTTCTATAACAAAAGCTAATGGGTGAGGACTCTGCTGGGGGGTGTGCGGTATGGAACAATTAGACAGTACATTCTCTCCCCCCCCCCCCCCCCCCCCCCCAATTTAGCAGCCGGGGTGTATGTAGTATAGAAGAATTAGACAGAACATGCCCCCCCCCCCCCCCCCCCCATATTTAGCAGCCGGGGGTTGTAGTATGGTATGTTGCAGAAGACTCATTGCCAGATCCCACACCCAAGCGATCAGAACAGGAGAAACCAATATTACCAGTAATTAGACCCAATTCTTGTATTCAAATCAAAAAGTAATTATGAAGAGAATCAAATCTCCAATAAAAAAGCAGAAAGAGAACATAAACCAGGGCAGAAAATCAGAAGCGACACCAATTTCATCCCTTCATGATTGGAGCCAAGACCCAACACCAAGAAGGTCCCCGGGAAGAGACGGGCCCCAGCCGCGGCCCTGATATTACCGTTTTCTGCCCAGGTAATGAGGCAAGGGTGCGCGTAGCTCTGGCTGCCGACATCTGTAGGAAGCCACACAAAGCACAAACATTGCAAAAGGAAGAACACAAATGTGCGCAGCTGGTACGTCGGCTCTTCAAAGACATACACATGGATACACAACCACTATACACTGCTACACGGGGGGGGGGGGATAAATAACGGGAGGACACACAGATATAGTATACATCTACAAGGAGAGTAAATAACGGGAGGACACACAGGTACAGTATACATCTACACGGAGAGTAAATAACGGGAGGAGGACACACAGGTACAGTATACATCTACACGGAGAGTAAATAACGGGGGGAGGACACAGGTACAGTATACATCTACACGGAGAGTAAATAACGGGAGGAGGACACAGGTACAGTATACATCTACACGGAGAGTAAATAACGGGAGGACACACAGGTACAGTATACATCTACACGGAGAGTAAATAACGGGAGGAGGACACACAGGTACAGTATACATCTACACGGAGAGTAAATAACGGGGGGAGGACACAGGTACAGTATACATCTACACGGAGAGTAAATAACGGGAGGACGACACAGGTACAGTATACATCTACACGGAGAGTAAATAACGGGAGGACACACAGGTACAGTATACATCTACACAGAGAGTAAATAACGGGAGGAGGACACAGGTACAGTATACATCTACACGGAGAGTAAATAACGGGAGGAGGACACAGGTACAGTATACATCTACACGGAGAGTAAATAACGGAAGGAGGACACAGGTACAGTATACATCTACACGGAGAGTAAATAACGGGAGGAGGACACACATGTACAGTATACATCTACACGGAGTAAATAACGGGAGGACACACAGGTACAGTATACATCTACACAGAGAGTAAATAACGGGAGGAGGACACAGGTACAGTATACATCTACACAGAGAGTAAATAACGGGAGGAGGACACAGATACAGTATACATCTACACGGAGAGTAAATAACGGGAGGACGACACAGGTACAGTATACATCTACACGGAGAGTAAATAAAGGGAGGAGGACACAGGTACAGTATACATCTACACGGAGAGTTAATAACGGAAGGAGGACACAGGTACAGTATACATCTACACGGAGAGTAAATAACGGGAGGATACACAGGTACAGTATACATCTACACGGAGAGTAAATAACGGAAGGAGGATACACAGGTACAGTATACATCTACACGGAGAGTAAATAACGGGAGGACACACAGGTACAGTATACATCTACACGGAGAGTAAATAACGGGAGGACACAGGTACAGTATACATCTACACGGAGAGTAAATAACGGGAGGAGGACACACAGGTACAGTATACATCTACACGGAGAGTAAATAACGGGAGGAGGACACACAGGTACAGTATACATCTACACGGAGAGTAAATAACGGGAGGAGGACACACAGGTACAGTATACATCTACACGGAGAGTAAATAACGGGAGGAGGACACACAGGTACAGTATACATCTACACGGAGAGTAAATAACGGGAGGAGGACACACAGGTACAGTATACATCTACACGGAGAGTAAATAACGGGAGGAGGACACAGGTACAGTATACATCTACACGGAGAGTAAATAACGGGAGGACACACAGGTACAGTATACATCTACACGGAGAGTAAATAACGGGAGGACACACAGGTACAGTATACATCTACACGGAGAGTAAATAACGGGAGGAGGACACACAGGTACAGTATACATCTACAAGGAGAGTAAATAACGGGAGGAGGACACAGGTACAGTATACATCTACACGGAGAGTAAATAACGGGAGGAGGACACACAGGTACAGTATACATCTACACGGAGAGTAAATAACGGGAGGAGGACACACAGGTACAGTATACATCTACACGGAGAGTAAATAACAGGAGGACACACAGGTACAGTATACATCTACACGGAGAGAAAATAACGGGAGGAGGACACACAGGTACAGTATACATCTACACGGAGAGTAAATAACGGGAGGATACACAGGTACAGTATACATCTACACGGAGAGTAAATAACGGGAGGATACACAGGTACAGTATACATCTACACGGAGAGTAAATAACGGGAGGAGGACACAGGTACAGTATACATCTACACGGAGAGTAAATAACAGGAGGAGGACACACAGGTACAGTATACATCTACACGGAGAGTAAATAACGGGATGACACACAGGTACAGTATACATCTACACGGAGAGTAAATAACGGGAGGAGGACACAGGTACAGTATACATCTACACGAAGAGTAAATAACGGGAGGAGGACACAGGTACAGTATACATCTACACGGAGAGTAAATAACGGGAGGAGGACACAGGTACAGTATACATCTACACGGAGAGTAAATAACGGGAGGAGGACACACTGGTACAGTATACATCTACACAGAGAGTAAATAACGGGAGGAGGACACAGGTACAGTATACATCTACACGGAGAGTAAATAACGTGAGGACACACAGGTACAGTATACATCTACACGGAGGGTAAATAACGGGAGGAGGACACAGGTACAGTATACATCTACACGGAGAGTAAATAACGGGAGGACACAGGTACAGTATACATCTACACGGAGAGTAAATAACGGGAGGACACAGGTACAGTATACATCTACACAAGGAGTAAATAACGGGAGGACACACAGGTACAGTATACATCTACACGGAGAGTAAATAACGGGAGGACACAGGTACAGTATACATCTACACAAGGAGTAAATAACGGGAGGACACACAGGTACAGTATACATCTACACGGAGAGTAAATAACGGGAGGAGGACACAGGTACAGTATACATCTACACGGAGAGTAAATAACGGGAGGACACAGGTACAGTATACATCTACACAAGGAGTAAATAACGGGAGGACACACAGGTACAGTATACATCTACACGGAGAGTAAATAACGGGAGGAGGACACAGGTACAGTATACATCTACACGGAGAGTAAATAACGGGAGGACACAGGTACAGTATACATCTACACAAGGAGTAAATAACGGGAGGACACACAGGTACAGTATACATCTACACGGAGAGTAAATAACGGGAGGAGGACACAGGTACAGTGTACATCTACACGGAGAGTAAATAACGGGAGGAGGACACAGGTACAGTATACATCTACACGGAGAGTAAATAACGGGAGGAGGACACACAGGTACAGTATACATCTACACGGAGAGTAAATAACGGGAGGAGGACACAGGTACAGTATACATCTACACGGAGAGTAAATAACGGGAGGAGGACACACAGGTACAGTATACATCTACACGGAGAGTAAATAACGGGAGGACACAGGTACAGTATACATCTACACGGAGAGTAAATAACGGGAGGACGACACAGGTACAGTATACATCTACACGGAGAGTAAATAACGGGAGGAGGACACACAGGTACAGTATACATCTACACGGAGAGTAAATAACGGGAGGACACAGGTACAGTATACATCTACACGGAGAGTAAATAACGGGAGGAGGACACAGGTACAGTATACATCTACACGGAGAGTAAATAACGGGAGGACGACACAGGTACAGTATACATCTACACGGAGAGTAAATAACGGGAGGAGGACACAGGTACAGTATACATCTACACGGAGAGTAAATAACGGGAGGAGGACACAGGTACAGTATACATCTACACGGAGAGTAAATAACGGGAGGAGGACACAGGTACAGTATACATCTACACGGAGAGTAAATAACGGGAGGAGGACACAGGTACAGTATACATCTACACGGAGAGTAAATAACGGGAGGACACACAGGTACAGTATACATCTACACGGAGAGTAAATAACGGGAGGAGGACACACAGGTACAGTATACATCTACACGGAGAGTAAATAACGGGAGGAGGACACAGGTACAGTATACATCTACACGGAGAGTAAATAACGGGAGGAGGACACAGGTACAGTATACATCTACACGGAGAGTAAATAACGGGAGGACACAGGTACAGTATACATCTACACAGAGAGTAAATAACGGGAGGACACACAGGTACAGTATACATCTACACGGAGAGTAAATAACGGGAGGAGGACACAGGTACAGTATACATCTACACGGAGAGTAAATAACGGGAGGACACACAGGTACAGTATACATCTACACGGAGAGTAAATAACGGGAGGAGGACACACAGGTACAGTATACATCTACACGGAGAGTAAATAACGGGAGGAGGACACACAGGTACAGTATACAGCTACACGGAGAGTAAATACCGGGAGGAGGACACAGGTACAGTATACATCTACACGGAGAGTAAATAACGGGAGGAGGACACAGGTACAGTATACATCTACACGGAGAGTAAATAACGGGAGGAGGACACAGGTACAGTATACATCTACACGGAGAGTAAATAACGGGAGGAGGACACATGTACAGTATACATCTACACAGAGAGTAAATAACGGGAGGATACACAGGTACAGTATACATCTACACGGAGAGTAAATAACGGGAGGAGGACACACAGGTACAGTATACATCTACACGGAGAGTAAATAACGGGAGGAGGACACACCGGTACAGTATACATCTACACGGAGAGTAAATAACGGGAGGACACAGGTACAGTATACATCTACACGGAGAGTAAATAACGGGAGGAGGACACACAGGTACAGTATACATCTACACGGAGAGTAAATAACGGGAGGAGGACACACAGGTACAGTATACATCTACACGGAGAGTAAATAACGGGAGGAGGACACAGGTACAGTATACATCTACACGGAGAGTAAATAACGGGAGGATACACAGGTACAGTATACATCTACACGGAGAGTAAATAACGGGAGGATACACAGGTACAGTACACATCTACACGGAGAGTAAATAACGGTAGGAGGACACACAGGTACAGTATACATCTACACGGAGAGTAAATAACGGGAGGAGGACACACAGGTACAGTATACATCTACACGGAGAGTAAATAACGGGATGACACACAGGTACAGTACACATCTACACGGAGAGTAAATAACGGGAGGACACACAGGTACAGTATACATCTACACAGAGAGTAAATAACGGGAGGACGACACAGGTACAGTATACATCTACACGGAGAGTAAATAACGGGATGACACACAGGTACAGTATACATCTACACGGAGAGTAAATAACGGGATGACACACAGGTACAGTATACATCTACACGGAGAGTAAATAACAGGAGGAGGACACAGGTACAGTATACATCTACACGGAGAGTAAATAACGGGGGGAGGACACAGGTACAGTATACATCTACACGGTGAGTAAATAACGGGATGACACACAGGTACAGTATACATCTACACGGAGAGTAAATAACGGGAGGACACAGGTACAGTATACATCTACACGGAGAGTAAATAACGGGATGACACACAGGTACAGTATACATCTACACGGAGAGTAAATAACGGGAGGACACAGGTACAGTATACATCTACACGGAGAGTAAATAACGGGAGGAGGACACACAGGTACAGTATACATCTACACAAGGAGTAAATAACGGGAGGACACGCAGGTACAGTATACATCTACACGGAGAGTAAATAACGGGAGGAGGACACACAGGTACAGTATACATCTACACGGAGAGTAAATAATAGGAGGAGGACACAGGTACAGTATACATCTACACGGAGAGTAAAAAACGGGAGGAGGACACAGGTACAGTATACATCTACACGGAGAGTAAATAACGGGAGGAGGACACAGGTACAGTATACATCTACACAGAGTAAATAACGGAAGGAGGACACAGGTACAGTATACATCTACACGGAGAGTAAATAACGGGAGGATACACAGGTACAGTATACATCTACACGGAGAGTAAATAACGGGAGAAGGACACAGGTACAGTATACATCTACACGGAGAGTAAATAACGGGAGGAGGACACACAGGTACAGTATACATCTACACGGAGAGTAAATTACGGGAGGAGGACACACAGGTACAGTATACATCTACACGGAGAGTAAATAACGGGAGGAGGACACACAGGTACAGTATACATCTACACGGAGAGTAAATAACGGGAGGAGGACACACAGGTACAGTATACATCTACACGGAGAGTAAATAACGGGAGGAGGACACACAGGTACAGTATACATCTACACGGAGAGTAAATAACGGGAGGAGGACACAGGTACAGTATACATCTACACAGAGAGTAAATAACGGGAGGAGGACACACAGGTACAGTATACATCTACACGGAGAGTAAATAACGGGAGGAGGACACAGGTACAGTATACATCTACACGGAGAGTAAATAACAGGAGGACACACAGGTACAGTATACATCTACACGGAGAGTAAATAACGGGATGACGCACAGGTACAGTATACATGACACGGATTATATAACGGGAGGAGGACACACAGGTACAAGATATATCTATACGGGGGTAAATAATGGGAGGTCACAGGTACAGTATACATCACACAGATTAAATAACAGGAGGACACAGGTACAGTATACATCACACAGATTATATAACAGGAGGACACAGGTACAGTATACATCACACAGATTATATAACAGGAGGACACAGGTACAGTATACATCACACAGATTATATAACAGGAGGACACAGGTACAGGATATAGTATATGCAGTATAACAATACTAATCATTATATGATATGAACACTTCACACACAGAATTTCCACCACACGAGCAGGTGTGTTGGATACAGGGGCAGAGGGCAGTCCTGGATACTGGGGATATGAAGGAACATTACAGACAGAACTGAGGGGTTACCTGGAATCTGGGGTCAGTGTCGCATTCTCCGATGTGCTGTAGTAATTCTCCGCTGGTCTGGCCCACGTTCCCAGCGGCCTGAAGCAGGACCTGCCGCGGCTGCGGAGACAGGACATGACACATTGTAATAGCTGCTGACATTTCTCACTGTACTACCGGCTGGCTGACATCACACACCTCCGCGCTAGCTGGCTGCGCAGTCTTCAGCAGGTCGGACACAGCTCCGGCCAGGTTCTTGGCGGCATGCAGAAGCTGTCTGCCGTTTCCCCCTTCATCCTCCATGAGCGCAGCCAGGAGCTTCACCCCGCGCGACATCTCCGTCAAGTTAGAGGAAATTGTGGTAACAGCACAGCCCACCGCCGTGTAATCTGTGTCAGCCGGGTCACCTGAAACACGGGACAGCACACACGTGTTACACACATCACATGTGCCACCTCCGAGACATGAAACACACGTGTACTCATGAAAGCTGAATAATCACTAGAACACGGAACACACTTGTGAAACATGTGACGTTATAACGGGAGGCGGACACTGGTAGAATAACCTAGAACATTGTCCGGTATGGTTCTCTGTCTCTGAGCGCCGCGGATAACGTCAGGACACGGTGCAATGAGCGACAATAATAATATTACGTCTGTGGGTCCGGGGCGGCCGGATCCTCTCATTTACCAAACACCAACTTACCTGCAGTCAGGTTTACGACAGACGCAGTCCCCGCAGTGATGGCGTCCACCTGGGAGTGGATCTCGTGTTTGGATTCATCCATCTTGTTTTTCCGCCAGGCTTTGGCTGCCTACAAAGAACAGAAAGATCTGGTTATACAGAATTACACAGTGCTTGTGGCAGAGGACTCGGAGTGTAAGCTCTGCTGGCCAGGGAGTGACGCGACTGACTGCACTCCCATAGATTAGTGCACACATTGGTGAGCATGGGAGGCACGGACACACTCAGCCGCCTATTACACTGTGTAACTATGTTCTGTATGTGTGGATATTAATGAGTATAAGAGGTGACTATACATGAGCGCAAGCCCGCAGGCCGATTCCTTCCTTATACTTACCCATCGTACAACTGTCCACATGGCATAACTATCCGACGTACAGCCGGCCTCACAGACATCATACAGCCGGCCTCACAGACATCATACAGCCGGCCTCACAGACATCATACAGCCGGCCTCACAGACACCTGCATCATACAGCCGGCCTCACCGACATCATACAGCCGGCCTCACAGACATCATACAGCCGGCCTCACAGACATCATACAGCCGGCCTCACAGACACCTGCATCATACAGCCGGCCTCACCGACATCATACAGCCGGCCTCACAGACATCATACAGCCGGCCTCACAGACATCATACAGCCGGCCTCACAGACATCATACAGCCGGCCTCACAGACATCATACAGCCGGCCTCACAGACATCATACAGCCGGCCTCACAGACATCATACAGCCGGCCTCACAGACACCTGCATCATACAGCCGGCCTCACCGACATCATACAGCCGGCCTCACCGACATCATACAGCCGGCCTCACAGACATCATACAGCCGGCCTCACAGACATCATACAGCCGGCCTCACAGACATCATACAGCCGGCCTCACAGACATCATACAGCCGGCCTCACCAGCACCCGCATCATACAGCCGGCCTCACCGACATCATACAGCCGGCCTCACCAGCACCCACATCATACAGCCGGCCTCACCGACATCATACAGCCGGCCTCACCGACATCATACAGCCGGCCTCACCGACATCATACAGCCGGCCTCACCGACATCATACAGCCGGCCTCACAGACATCATACAGCCGGCCTCACAGACATCATACAGCCGGCCTCACAGACATCATACAGCCGGCCTCACAGACACCTGCATCATACAGCCGGCCTCACCAGCACCCGCATCATACAGCCGGCCTCACCGACATCATACAGCCGGCCTCACCAGCACCCACATCATACAGCCGGCCTCACCAGCACCCACATCATACAGCCGGCCTCACCGACATCATACAGCCGGCCTCACCGACATCATACAGCCGGCCTCACCGACATCATACAGCCGGCCTCACCGACATCATACAGCCGGCCTCACCGACATCATACAGCCGGCCTCACCGACATCATACAGCCGGCCTCACAGACACCTGCATCATACAGCCGGCCTCACTGACATCATACAGTCGGCCTCACCAGCACCCGCATCATACAGCCGGCCTCACTGACATCATACAGCCGGCCTCACCAGCACCCGCATCATACAGCCGGCCTCACCAGCACCCGCATCATACAGCCGGCCTCACCGACATCATACAGCCGGCCTCACCAGCACCCGCATCATACAGCCGGCCTCACCAGCACCCGCATCATACAGCCGGCCTCACCAGCACTTGCATCATACAGCCGGCCTCACCGACATCATACAGCCGGCCTCACCGACATCATACAGCCGGCCTCACCGACATCATACAGCCGGCCTCACCAGCACCCGCATCATACAGCCGGCCTCACCAGCACCCGCATCATACAGCCGGCCTCACCAGCACCCGCATCATACAGCCGGCCTCACCGACATCATACAGCCGACCTCACCAGCACCCGCATCATACAGCCGGCCTCACCGACATCATACAGCCGGCCTCACCGACATCATACAGCCGGCCTCACCAGCACCCGCATCATACAGCCGGCCTCACCGACACCATACAGCCGGCCTCACCGACACCTGCACCATACAGCCGGCCTCACCGACACCTGCACCATACAGCCGGCCTCACCGACACCTGCACCATACAGCCGGCCTCACCGACACCTGCATCATACAGCCGGCCTCACCGGCATCATACAGCCGGCCTCACCGGCACCATACAGCCGGCCTCACCGGCACCATACAGCCGGCCTCACCGGCACCATACAGCCGGCCTCACCGGCACCATACAGCCGGCCTCACCGGCACCATACAGCCGGCCTCACCGGCATCATACAGCCGGCCTCACCGACATCATACAGCCGGCCTCACCGACATCATACAGCCGGCCTCACCGACATCATACAGCCGGCCTCACCGACATCATACAGCCGGCCTCACCGACATCATACAGCCGGCCTCACCGACATCATACAGCCGGCCTCACCGACATCATACAGCCGGCCTCACCGACATCATACAGCCGGCCTCACCGACATCATACAGCCGGCCTCAGCCTGCGCACATATCATACATGAATACAGGTGGATGTAGTAAGGTTTATACTCACCGCGTCGTGCCCCAGGGGTGGCAGAGTGTCAAAGTCTTCCAGCGTGGCCTGAGCAGCATTCACAGCCTGCATACTGGAGTTTATAGTGCCCGTGAGAGCCTGCTGGGCCGAGGTCTACAGGGAGCACAGGGAACACCGGTCAGAGGAGAGGATACCAAACCATGCACAGGCCTGAGACCCCCGGAGGGAGACAGGGGGAACGAGGGGGGGGGGGGGGGGGGGGGGGGACAGCCATAGCCCCGGGGGGAGAGACAGAGAGCACAGGACACACCGGTCAGAGGAGAGGATACCAAACTATGCACAGGACTGAGACCCCCATCCATGGACCAGAGGGAGACAGGGGGAACGAGGGGGGGGGGGGACAGCCATAGCCCCGGGGGGGGGGGGACACAGCCATAGCCCCGGGGGGGGACAGTAATAGCCCCGGGGAGGGGGGGGAACAGCCATAGCCCCGGGGAGGGGGGGGAACAGCCATAGCCCCGGGGAGGGGGGGGAACAGTCATAGCCCCGGGGAGGGGGGGGGGAACAGTCATAGCCCCGGGGGAGGGGGGGGAACAGTCATAGCCCCGGGGAGGGGGGGGAACAGTCATAGCCCCGGGGAGGGGGGGGAACAGTCATAGCCCCGGGAGGGGGGGGGAACAGCCACAGCCCCGGGGAGGGGGGGTGAACAGTCATAGCCCCGGGGAGGGGGGGGGGGACAGTCATAGCCCCGGGGAGGGGGGGGGAACAGTCATAGCCCCGGGGAGGGGGGGGGGACAGCCATAGCCCCGGGGAGGGGGGGGGACAGCCATAGCCCCGGGGGAGGGGGGGGGGAACAGCCATAGCCCCGGGGAGGGGGGGAACAGCCATAGCCCCGGGGAGGGGGGGAACAGTCATAGCCCCGGGGAGGGGGGGGGAACAGCCATAGCC
>NC_086444.1:2690596-2735596 GCF_028390025.1 Pseudophryne corroboree
GTAGCCTCTGGGAGGTGACGGAGGAGGAGAAGACGCAGTCTGCGCAGTGGGGGCACCAGGGTAGTCTTATCCGGTACATCCTGAGTAATGATCTCATATCTACAGGTCGCTGCTTCAGCAGCTGAGGAACCTACAGTCTCTTCTGAGTCAGACCGGAGCCAAGACCACAGCGTCCAGCACTTGTATCATGGTGAGTGCACTCAGACGTTCCCTGTGTTCCTGGGGTCCGGCCATTCTATCATGTGGGGGCGTGTCCTTTATCACTGGGGTCCGGCCATTCTATCATGTGGGGGCGTGTCCTTTATTACTGGGGTCCGGCCATTCTATCATGTGGGGGCGTGTCCTTTATTACTGGGGTCCGGCCATTCTATCATGTGGGGGCGTGTCCTTTATTACTGGGGTCCGGCGCTTCTGTCATGTGGGAGCGTGTCGTTTATTACTGGGGTCCGGCCATTCTATCATGTGGGGGCGTGTCCTTTATTACTGGGGTCCGGCCATTCTATCATGTGGGGGCGTGTCCTTTATTACTGGGGTCCGGCCATTCTATCATGTGGGGGCATGTCCTTTATTACTGGGGTCCGGCCATTCTATCATGTGGGGGCATGTCCTTTATTACTGGGGTCCGGCCATTCTATCATGTGGGGGCGTGTCCTTTATTACTGGGGTCCGGCCATTCTATCATGTGGGGGCGTGTCCTTTATTACTGGGGTCCGGCCATTCTATCATGTGGGGGCGTGTCCTTTATTACTGGGGTCCGGCCATTCTATCATGTGGGGGCGTGTCCTTTATTACTGGGGTCCGGCGCTTCTGTCATGTGGGAGCGTGTCGTTTATTACTGGGGTCCGGCCATTCTATCATGTGGGGGCGTGTCCTTTATTACTGGGGTCCGGCCATTCTATCATGTGGGGGCGTGTCCTTTATTACTGGGGTCCGGCCATTCTATCATGTGGGGGCGTGTCCTTTATTACTGGGGTCCGGCCATTCTATCATGTGGGGGCATGTCCTTTATTACTGGGGTCCGGCCATTCTATCATGTGGGGGCGTGTCCTTTATTACTGGGGTCCGGCCATTCTATCATGTGGGGGCATGTCCTTTATTACTGGGGTCCGGCCATTCTATCATGTGGGGGCGTGTCCTTTATTACTGGGGTCCGGCCATTCTATCATGTGGGGGCGTGTCCTTTATTACTGGGGTCCGGCCATTCTATCATGTGGGGGCGTGTCCTTTATTACTGGGGTCCGGCCATTCTATCATGTGGGGGCGTGTCCTTTATTACTGGGGTCCGGCCATTCTATCATGTGGGGGCGTGTCCTTTATAACTGGGGTCCGGCGCTTCTGTCATGTGGGGGCGTGTCCTTTATTACTGGGGTCCGGCCATTCTATCATGTGGGGGCGTGTCCTTTATTACTGGGGTCCGGCGCTTCTGTCATGTGGGGGCGTGTCCTTTATTACTGGGGTCCGGCCATTCTATCATGTGGGGGCGTGTCCTTTATTACTGGGGTCCGGACATTCTATCATGTGGGGGCGTGTCCTTTATTACTGGGGTCCGGCCATTCTATCATGTGGGGGCGTGTCCTTTATTACTGGGGTCCGGCCATTCTATCATGTGGGGGCGTGTCCTTTATTACTGGGGTCCGGCCATTCTATCATGTGGGGGCGTGTCCTTTATTACTGGGGTCTGGCGCTGGTGTCACAGGGGCGTGTCCTTTATTACTGGGGTCCGGCGCTGGTGTCACAGGGGCGTGTCCTTTATTACTGGGGTCTGGCGCTGGTGTCACAGGGGCGTGTCCTTTATTACTGGGGTCCGGCGCTTCTGTCATGTGGGGGCGTGTCCTTTATTACTGGGGTCCGGCGCTTCTGTCATGTGGGAGCGTGTCGTTTATTACTGGGGTCCGGCTATTCTATCATGTGGGGGCGTGTCCTTTATTACTGGGGTCTGGCGCTTGTCATGTGGGGGCGTGTCCTTTATTACTGGGGTTCGGCCATTCTATCATGTGGGGGCGTGTCCTTTATTACTGGGGTCCGGCCATTGGCCATTCTATCATGTGGGGGCGTGTCCTTTATTACTGGGGTCCGGCCATTCTATCATGTGGGGGCGTGTCCTTTATTACTGGGGTCCGGCCATTCTATCATGTGGGGGCGTGTCCTTTATTACTGGGGTTCGGCGCTATTGTCACAGGGGCGTGTCCATTATTACTGGGGTCTGGCGCTTGTGTCACAGGGGCGTCTTCTTTATTACTGGGGTCTGGCGCTTGTGTCACAGGGGCGTCTCCTTTATTACTGGGGTCTGGCGCTTGTGTCACAGGGGCGTCTCCTTTATTACTGGGGTCTGGCGCTGGTGTCACAGGGGGCGTGTCCTTTATTACTGGGGTGTGGCGCTGGTGTCACAGGGGCGTGTCCTTTATTATTGGGGACCGGCGCTGGTGTCACAGGGGCGTGTCCTTTATTACTGGGGACTGGCGCTGGTGTCACAGGGGCGTGTCCTTTATTACTGGGGTCCGGCGCTGGTGTCACAGGGGCGTGTCCTTTATTACTGGGGTCCGGCGCTGGTGTCACAGGGGCGTGTCCTTTATTACTGGGGACCGGCGCTTGTGTCACAGGGGCGTGTCCTTTATTACTGGGGTCCGGCGCTGGTGTCACAGGGGCGTGTCCTTTATTACTGGGGTCCGGCGCTGGTGTCACAGGGGCGTGTCCTTTATTACTGGGGACCGGTGCTTGTGTCACAGGGGCGTGTCCTTTATTAATGGGGTCCGGCGCTGGTGTCACAGGGGCGTGTCCTTTATTACTGGGGTCCGGCGCTGGTGTCACAGGGGCGTCTACTTTATTACTGGGGTCCGGCGCTGGTGTCACAGGGGCGTGTCCTTTATTACTGGGGTCCTGCACGTGTAATGGGGAACTGCCCCTGACTCTACCCTCTGTTCCCCTACAGGTCTTGGCACTTTCGTTCTGCCTCATTCTCTTCCCCAGCCTGTATCCATTCGGGAGAAATGTTGGACAACACGATCTGCATGGAGGTGAGTACGCCGACCTCTGTTAGTCACTGACTGGTGTACATAGAGCCTGCAACACTCCCGGGAACTCCAGCCAGTCCGCCTGCGGCTATAAATGTGTATATATAGTGCACTTGCCCCGGCCTCAGACGCGCCTGTGTTACTCCACGGGTCGGGCAGTTGTGGCCTCACACATACAGGCTAGTACTGGGGAGACGGCAGAAGTCCTGGAGATGGGTCAATATGTAATAGCCTGCGAGGTGCAGACAATTCCGGAATCTCTGCGAGTCCTCCTGTATTTTTATAGCTGCAGTCACAAAACAGACTGCCTGGCTGATGTCAGAGACGTCTCTCTGTCAGAGACATAAGCCCCAGCGCGGCTTCCCTCCCTCTCCCCTCACCCTGTGATGTGATGAGGGGACACAGTCTCTGTCAGCAACATTAACCCCAGTGCGACTTCCCTCCCTCTCCCCTCACCATGTGACGTGATGAGAGGACACAGTCTCTGTCAGCGACATAAGCCCCAGCGTGGCTTCCCTCCCTCACCCTGTGATGTGATGAGGGACACAGTCTCTGTCAGCGACATAAGCACCAGCGCGGCTTCCCTCCCTCTCCCCTCACCCTGTGAAGTGATGAGAGGACACAGTCTCTGTCAGCGACATAAGCCCCAGTGCGGCTTCCCTCCCTCTCCCCTCACGATGTGATGAGGGGACACAGTCTCTGTCAGCGACATAAGCCCCAGCGCGGCTTCCCTTACTCTCCCCTCACCCTGTGATGTGATGAGGAGACACTGTCTCTGTCAGAGACATAAGCCCCAGCGCGGCTTCCCTCCCTCTCCCCTCACCCTGTGATGTGATGAGGGGACACAGTCTCTGTCAGCAACATTAACCCCAGTGCGACTTCCCTCCCTCTCCCCTCACCATGTGACGTGATGAGAGGACACAGTCTCTGTCAGCGACATAAGCCCCAGCGTGGCTTCCCTCCCTCACCCTGTGATGTGATGAGGGACACAGTCTCTGTCAGCGACATAAGCACCAGCGCGGCTTCCCTCCCTCTCCCCTCACCCTGTGAAGTGATGAGAGGACACAGTCTCTGTCAGCGACATAAGCCCCAGTGCGGCTTCCCTCCCTCTCCCCTCACGATGTGATGAGGGGACACAGTCTCTGTCAGCGACATAAGCCCCAGCGCGGCTTCCCTTACTCTCCCCTCACCCTGTGATGTGATGAGGAGACACTGTCTCTGTCAGAGACATAAGCCCCAGCGCAGCTTCCCTCCCTCTCCCCTCACCCTGTGATGTGATGAGGGGACACAATCTCTGTCAGCGACATAAGCCCCAGCGCGGCTTCCCTCCCTCTCCCTGTATTCAGTTTAGAATACTGTATTCAGTTCTGGAGGCCATATCTTCAAAAGGATATTAATACATTAGAAACTGTACAAAGAAGGGCAACTAAAATGGTGCATGGCCGACATCACAAAACATACCCAGAAAGACTAAGAAATCTCAATATGTATAGTTTGGAGCAGAGAAGGGAAAGGAGGGACATGATAGAAACTTTCAAATATATCAAGGGTTTTAACAAAGTCCAGGAGGGAAACATTCTCCAAATGAAGAGAGGCAATAGGACACGAGGACATGCACTGAGACTGGAGGGGGGAGGTTCAGGGGAAATTTGCGGAAAAAATATTTCACAGAAAGGGTAGTGGACAAGTGGAATAGCCTCCCATCAGAGGTGGTAGAGGCTAAGACAGTAGAGCAATTTAAACATGCATGGGATAGACATAAGGATATCCTTACAAAGAAATAAGGATCAAATAAGGTTAGAGATAAAAATAATATAAAAAAAAAAAAAAAAAGGGGCAGACTAGATGGGCCAAATGGTTCTTATCTGCCGACAAATTCTATGTTTCTATGTTTCCCCTCACCCTGTGATGTGATGAGAGGACACAGTCTCTGTCAGCGACATAAGCCCCAGCGCGGCTTCCCTTCCTCTCCCCTCACCCTGTGATGTGATGAGGGGACACAGTCTCTGTCAGCGACATAAGCCCCGGCGCCGCTTCCCTCCCTCTCCCCTCACCCTGTGATGTGATGAGGGGACACAGTCTCTGTCAGCGACATAAGCCCCAGCGCGGCTTCCCTCCCTCTCCCCTCACCCTGTGATGTGATGAGGGGACACAGTCTCTGTCAGAAACATAAGCACCAGCGCGGCTTCCCTCCCTCTCCTCTCACCCTGTGATGTGATGAGGGGACACAGTCTCTGTCAGCGACATAAGCACCAGCGCGGCTTCCCTCCCTCTCCCCTCACCCTGTGATGTGATGAGGGGACACAGTCTCTGTCAGCGACATAAGCCTCAGCGCGGCTTCCCTCACCCTGTGATGTGATGAGGGGACACAGTCTCTGTCAGATACATAAGCCCCAGCGCGGCTTCCCTCCCTCTCCCCTCACCCTGTGATGTAATGAGGGGACACAGTCTCTGTCAGATACATAAGCCCCAGCGCGGCTTCCCTCCCTCTCCCGTCACCCTGTGATGTGATGAGGGGACACAGTCTCTGTCAGCGACATAAGCACCAGCGCGGCTTCCCTCCCTCTCCTCTCACCCTGTGATGTGATGAGGGGACACAGTCTCTGTCAGCGACATAAGCACCAGCGTGGCTTCCCTCCCTCTCCCCTCACCCTGTGATGTGATGAGGGGACACAGTCTCTGTCAGCGACATAAGCCCCAGTGCGGCTTCCCTCACCCTGTGATGTGCTGAGGGGACACAGTCTCTGTCAGCGACATAAGCACCAGCGTGGCTTCCCTCCCTCTCCTCTCACCCTGTGATGTGATGAGAGGACACAGTATCTGTCAGCGACATAAGCACCAGCGCAGCTTCTCTCTCTCTCCTCTCACCCTGTGATGTGATGAGGGGACACAGTCTCTGTCAGATACATAAGCACCAGCGTGACTTCCCTCCCTCTCCCCTCACCCTGTGACGTGATGAGGGGACACAGTCTCTGTCAGTGACATAAGCACCAGCGCGGCTTCCCTCCCTCTCCTCTCACCCTGTGATGTGATGAGGGGACACAGTCTCTGTCAGAGACATAAGCACCAGCGCGGCTTCCCTCCCTCTCCACTCACCCTGTGATGTGATGAGGGGACACAGTCTCTGTCAGCGACATAAGCCGTACTGTAATATGATGACTGGACTCTGTCTTTCAGTTGTGTCCCGCAAGCTTCGAGCAGCCACCCCAGATCTCCCCCTCGGCGATAGCGCAGGACAAGCTGATCTGCAGGACATACATCTGGAGAAGTCTGATATGGGGCCAGGAGTGGAGGATTCTCTGCTGGACATGTCCCACCAAGAGCTGCATCTGGAGCCGTCTCTGCAGGGAGCGCAGAATGACACCCCTGAGATCCAGGACATTGGAACCGCTGAATCTAAACCCTCAATCACTAGTAACTCCTCCTCGGACCACCAGCGAGAGAACCAGGGGCCGCCGGAGCCTACCCCTGCTCACTTCTCTGACCCGCCGGAACAGCTACCCCTCCTGCAGGATAAACAGGACTGGGTGGAGAGGACACGGAGCGTCATAATTACCCCACATCACTCGGATGAGATGTAACGGCGCTGCGCACATTGTATATAGAGACTGCTGAGCATTACAGTACAATGCCTTACCAGGCGATTTCTCTGCCGAGCTGGTTGGGGGGCTGGCGGACCCTCAATACTGACGGCGGATAGCACTAAGCACCTACTGAAATTTGTGCCCCCCTAGCCTATAGAGAGATGTATATATTTATGTGTAGTCTGTCACGTGTATCCAATAAACAGGCATGTTTTATCACTCCCGGCGCCTGCGTCATACAGAGACCTATTGTAATGAGGCCCCGCTGGTATCTACGTTACATTACAGTACAGCACATAGGGTTCCACCTGCCGTACGGTTGTGTTACCCCCCCTCCCCCCCACCCCGCAGTGCAGCTTCAGTATAAATACTCTGCAGCAGTGTGCGCTGAATCCTCCCGGGTGTAATTGCTGTGTGGTAGTGCGCGCTGGGCCTCTGATTCTCCCGGGGGTAATTGCTGTGCGGTAGTGCGCGCTGGGCCTCTGATCCTCCCGGGTGTAATTGCTGTGTGGTAGTGAGCGCTGGGCCTCTGATTCTCCCGGGGGTAATTGCTGTGCGGTAGTGCGCGCTGGGCCTCTGATTCTCCCGGGTGTAATTGCTGTGCGGTAGTGAGCGCTGGGCCTCTGATTCTCCCGGGTGTAATTGCTGTGTGGTAGTGCGCGCTGGGCCTCTGATCCTCCCGGGTGTAATTGCTGTGTGGCAGTGCGCGCTGGGCCTCTGATCCTCCCGGGTGTAATTGCTGTGTGGTAGTGAGCGCTGGGACTCTTATTCTCCCGGGTGTAATTGCTGTGTGGTAGTGCGCGCTGGGACTCTGATTCTCCCGGGTGTAATTGCTGTGCGGTAGTGCGCGCTGGGCCTCTGATTCTCCCGGGTGTAATTGCTGTGTGGTAGCGAGCGCTGGGCCTCTGATTCTCCCGGGTGTAATTGCTGTGCGGTAGTGAGCGCTGGGCCTCTGATTCTCCCAGGTGTAATTGCTGTGTGGTAGTGAGCGCTGGGCCTCTGATTCTCCCGGGTGTAATTGCTGTGCGGTAGTGCGTGCTGGGCCTCTGATCCTCCCGGGTGTAATTGCTGTGCGGTAGTGCGTGCTGGGCCTCTGATCCTCCCGGGTGTAATTGCTGTGCGGTAGTGCGTGCTGGGCCTCTGATCCTCCCGGGTGTAATTGCTGTGCGGTAGTGCGTGCTGGGCCTCTGATCCTCCTGGGTGTAATTGCTGTGCGGTAGTGCGTGCTGGGCCTCTGATCCTCCCGGGTGTAATTGCTGTGCGGTAGTGCGTGCTGGGCCTCTGATCCTCCCGGGTGTAATTGCTGTGCGGTAGTGCGCGCTGGGCCTCTGTTCCTCCCGGGTGTAATTGCTGTGTGGTAGTGAGTGCTGGGCCTCTGATTCTCCCGGGTGTAATTGCTGTGCGGTAGTGCGCGCTGGGCCTCTGATCCTCCCGGGTGTAATTGCTGTGCGGTAGTGCGTGCTGGGCCTCTGATCCTCCTGGGTGTAATTGCTGTGTGGTAGTGAGCGCTGGGCCTCTGATCCTCCCGGGTGTAATTGCTGTGTGGTAGTGAGCGCTGGGCCTCTGATTCTCCCGGGTGTAATTGCTGTGTGGTAGTGAGCGCTGGGCCTCTGATCCTCCCGGGTGTAATTGCTGTGCGGTAGTGCGCGCTGGGCCTCTGATCCTCCCGGGTGTAATTGCTGTGCGGTAGTGAGCGCTGGGCCTCTGATCCTCCCGGGTGTAATTGCTGTGCGGTAGTGCGTGCTGGGCCTCTGATCCTCCCGGGTGTAATTGCTGTGCGGTAGTGCGTGCTGGGCCTCTGATCCTCCTGGGTGTAATTGCTGTGTGGTAGTGAGCGCTGGGCCTCTGATTCTCCCGGGTGTAATTGCTGTGTGGTAGTGCGTGCTGGGCCTCTGATCCTCCCGGGTGTAATTGCTGTGCGGTAGTGCGTGCTGGGCCTCTGATCCTCCCGGGTGTAATTGCTGTGCGGTAGTGCGTGCTGGGCCTCTGATCCTCCTGGGTGTAATTGCTGTGTGGTAGTGAGCGCTGGGCCTCTGATTCTCCCGGGTGTAATTGCTGTGTGGTAGTGCGCGCTGGGCCTCTGATCCTCCCGGGTGTAATTGCTGTGCGGTAGTGCGCGCTGGGCCTCTGATCCTCCCGGGTGTAATTGCTGTGCGGTAGTGCGTGCTGGGCCTCTGATCCTCCCGGGTGTAATTGCTGTGTGGTAGTGAGCGCTGGGCCTCTGATCCTCCCGGGTGTAATTGCTGTGTGGTAGTGAGCGCTGGGCCTCTGATCCTCCCGGGTGTAATTGCTGTGTGGTAGTGAGCGCTGGGCCTCTGATCCTCCCGGGTGTAATTGCTGTGTGGTAGTGAGCGCTGGGCCTCTGATCCTCCCGGGTGTAATTGCTGTGTGGTAGTGCGCGCTGGGCCTCTGATTCTCCCGGGTGTAATTGCTGTGTGGTAGCGAGCGCTGGGCCTCTGATTCTCCCGGGTGTAATTGCTGTGTGGTAGTGCGCGCTGGGCCTCTGATTCTCCTGGGTGTAATTGCTGTGTGGTAGTGCGCGCTGGGCCTCTGATTCTCCCGGGTGTAATTGCTGTGTGGTAGTGCGCGCTGGGCCTCTGATCCTCCCGGGTGTAATTGCTGTGTGGTAGTGAGCGCTGGGCCTCTGATCCTCGCGGGTGTAATTGCTGTGTGGTAGTGCGCGCTGGGCCTCTGATTCTCCCGGGTGTAATTGCTGTGTGGTAGTGCGCGCTGGGCCTCTGATTCTCCCGGGTGTAATTGCTGTGTGGTAGTGCGCGCTGGGCCTCTGATTCTCCCGGGTGTAATTGCTGTGTGGTAGTGCGCGCTGGGCCTCTGATTCTCCCGGGTGTAATTGCTGTGTGGTAGTGAGCGCTGGGCCTCTGATTCTCCCGGGTGTAATTGCTGTGTGGTAGTGAGCGCTGGGCCTCTGATCCTCCCGGGTGTAATTGCTGTGCGGTAGTGAGCGCTGGGCCTCTGATCCTCCCGGGTGTAATTGCTGTGCGGTAGTGAGCGCTGGGCCTCTGATCCTCCCGGGTGTAATTGCTGTGTGGTAGTGCGCGCTGGGCCTCTGATTCTCCCGGGTGTAATTGCTGTGTGGTAGTGAGTGCTGGGCCTCTGATCCTCCCGGGTGTAATTGCTGTGCGGTAGTGAGCGCTGGGCCTCTGATCCTCCCGGGTGTAATTGCTGTGTGGTAGTGAGCGCTGGGCCTCTGATCCTCCCGGGTGTAATTGCTGTGCGGTAGTGAGCGCTGGGCCTCTGATCCTCCCGGGTGTAATTGCTGTGTGGTAGTGCGCGCTGGGCATCTGATTCTCCCGGGTGTAATTGCTGTGTGGTAGTGAGTGCTGGGCCTCTGATTCTCCCGGGTGTAATTGCTGTGTGGTAGTGAGCGCTGGGCCTCTGATCCTCGCGGGTGTAATTGCTGTGTGGTAGTGCGTGCTGGGCCTCTGATCCTCCCGGGTGTAATTGCTGTGTGGTAGTGCGCGCTGGGCCTCTGATCCTCCCGGGTGTAATTGCTGTGCGGTAGTGCGCGCTGGGCATCTGATTCTCCCGGGTGTAATTGCTGTGTGGTAGTGAGCGCTGGGCCTCTGATTCTCCCGGGTGTAATTGCTGTGTGGTAGTGAGCGCTGGGCCTCTGATTCTCCCGGGTGTAATTGCTGTGTGGTAGCGAGCGCTGGGCCTCTGATTCTCCAGGGTGTAATTGCTGTGTGGTAGTGCGCGCTGGGCCTCTGATTCTCCCGGGTGTAATTGCTGTGCGGTAGTGCGCGCTGGGCCTCTGATTCTCCCGGGTGTAATTGCTGTGCGGTAGTGCGTGCTGGGCCTCTGATCCTCCCGGGTGTAATTGCTGTGTGGTAGCGAGCGCTGGGCCTCTGATTCTCCCGGGTGTAATTGCTGTGTGGTAGTGCGCGCTGGGCCTCTGATTCTCCCGGGTGTAATTGCTGTGCGGTAGTGCGCGCTGGGCCTCTGATTCTCCCGGGTGTAATTGCTGTGCGGTTGTGCGCGCTGGGCCTCTGATTCTCCTGGGTGTAATTGCTGTGCGGTAGTGCGCGCTGGGCCTCTGATTCTCCCGGGTGTAATTGCTGTGTGGTAGTGCGCGCTGGGCCTCTGATTCTCCCGGGTGTAATTGCTGTGTGGTAGTGCGCGCTGGGCCTCTGATTCTCCCGGGTGTAATTGCTGTGTGGTAGTGAGCGCTGGGCCTCTGATCCTCCCGGGTGTAATTGCTGTGTGGTAGTGCGCGCTGGGCCTCTGATTCTCCCGGGTGTAATTGCTGTGTGGTAGTGAGCGCTGGGCCTCTGATCCTCGCGGGTGTAATTGCTGTGTGGTAGTGCGTGCTGGGCCTCTGATCCTCCCGGGTGTAATTGCTGTGTGGTAGTGAGCGCTGGGCCTCTGATCCTCGCGGGTGTAATTGCTGTGTGGTAGTGCGTGCTGGGCCTCTGATCCTCCCGGGTGTAATTGCTGTGTGGTAGTGCGCGCTGGGCCTCTGATCCTCCCGGGTGTAATTGCTGTGCGGTAGTGCGCGCTGGGCATCTGATTCTCCCGGGTGTAATTGCTGTGTGGTAGTGAGCGCTGGGCCTCTGATTCTCCCGGGTGTAATTGCTGTGTGGTAGTGAGCGCTGGGCCTCTGATTCTCCCGGGTGTAATTGCTGTGTGGTAGCGAGCGCTGGGCCTCTGATCCTCGCGGGTGTAATTGCTGTGTGGTAGTGCGTGCTGGGCCTCTGATCCTCCCGGGTGTAATTGCTGTGTGGTAGTGCGCGCTGGGCATCTGATTCTCCCAGGTGTAATTGCTGTGTGGTAGCGAGCGCTGGGCCTCTGATTCTCCCGGGTGTAATTGCTGTGTGGTAGTGCGCGCTGGGCCTCTGATTCTCCCGGGTGTAATTGCTGTGCGGTAGTGCGCGCTGGGCCTCTGATTCTCCCGGGTGTAATTGCTGTGCGGTAGTGCGTGCTGGGCCTCTGATCCTCCCGGGTGTAATTGCTGTGTGGTAGCGAGCGCTGGGCCTCTGATTCTCCCGGGTGTAATTGCTGTGTGGTAGTGCGCGCTGGGCCTCTGATTCTCCCGGGTGTAATTGCTGTGCGGTAGTGCGCGCTGGGCCTCTGATTCTCCCGGGTGTAATTGCTGTGCGGTAGTGCGCGCTGGGCCTCTGATTCTCCCGGGTGTAATTGCTGTGTGGTAGTGAGCGCTGGGCCTCTGATTCTCGCGGGTGTAATTGCTGTGCGGTAGTGCGCGCTGGGCCTCTGATCCTCCCGGGTGTAATTGCTGTGTGGTAGTGCGCGCTGGGCCTCTGATTCTCCCGGGTGTAATTGCTGTGCGGTAGCGAGCGCTGGGCCTCTGATTCTGTAATGTGGTTATAACCGGTGGTGCCCACGTGAGCACTCCTTTCATACTTTCTTCTTTACTTGTACGTGACTTAAGGTATTTTTTGGGAGAGATGCCTATCGGGAATAACGTGCACCAAAGGGCAGCCCTACTGACTGACTGCGCAACACAGGGGTGACAAATAGGAATTTTCTTTCAGAGGAGGTAGAGGCGACCAGAGGCTGTCCCCGGCCCATATCCCCCAGACAGGTATTGACCTTAGAAACTGAAGGGCAGTACCGATGAGTTTTCCCTGACTTTAGTTTTGTATTGAGACCCCTCTTGAAGATTGGACTAAAGGTGTGTACACACGGAGCGATATAACTGAGCGATTTTGACTATATAGTCAAAATCGCTCAGAAAGTTAGTGCATATCTCTCCATGTGTACACAGCCAGCGATAGTGATGCGCGTCCCCGCTAGGTCGCTATCGCTGCTAAAAATAGAGTGTGCAGGCAAGTCAATTTTGGCTATGTCGCTGGGAAAGAAAAAGCGTCCCCTTGCTTGAATGAGTTAGACAAAATCTCTGGTAAAGTTAGTCAAAATCTCCTACTGCCAGTTCAAGGGAAATCGCTCAGTCAAAATCTCTCCATGTATATGCACCTTTAGAAGGCTCACAGAGATGCGAATGGACTGCCTCTAAGGAAGAGCCCCAGTGACAATAAAGGATAGACCAGTGGGAATTGGCCTACATTACCCAGAAAGCATTGCAGCAGCAGCTCCACTCTTGTGGGTGACCTCAACCTTGCTGTCTGCGGTAGACCGCTGGTGACCACCCATAGACTTCAATGGGGTTTCTTTCCCCATTGAAGTCTATGGACTCTGGCTAGGCACTCCACACCTATTAAGCAATCAGGAGAGCGCTACTACATGGCGCTCACTGATTGGCTGGCGGGTCTCCACTATACATGGATTTTCTTACGTACACTGGTCCAGGTTACTCATTTTTCTTCAGGTTCGATAGGGCTCCACAGGGATAGCGGGGGTTGTAGGTCGTGGATCAGGTCTGGGCACCAAACAGTTAAGCTTTCAGATTTCCCAGGATGCATCTGTGTGAAAGCTCCCCAGTGACAGCGGTTCTGTGTGAAAGCTCCCCAGTGACAGCGGTTCTGTGTGAAAGCTCCCTGGTGACAGCGGTTCTGTGTGAAAGCCCCCCGCTGACAGCGGTTCTGTGTGAAAGCTCCCTGGTGACAGCGGTTCTGTGTGAAAGCCCCCCCGCTGACGGCGCTTCTGTGTGAAAGCCCCCCGCTGACGGCGCTTCTGTGTGAAAGCCCCCCGCTGACGGCGCTTCTGTGTGAAAGCCCCCCGCTGACGGCGCTTCTGTGTGAAAGCCCCCCGCTGACGGCGCTTCTGTGTGAAAGCCCCCCGCTGACGGCGCTTCTGTGTGAAAGCCCCCCGCTGACGGCGCTTCTGTGTGAAAGCCCCCCGGTGACGGCGGTTCTGTGTGAAAGCTCCCCGGTGACGGCGGTTCTGTGTGAAAGCTCCCCGGTAACACTGGTTCTGTGTGAAAGCGCCCCGGTAACAGCTGTTCTGTGTGAAAGCCCCCCGCTAACAGCGGTTATGTGTGAAAGCTCCCCGGTAACAGCGGTTCTGTGTGAAAGCTCCCCGGTAACAGCGGTTCTGTGTGAAAGCTCCCCGGTAACAGCTGTTCTGTGTGAAAGCTCCCCGGTAACACCGGGTATGTGTGAAAGCTCCCCGGTAACACCGGGTATGTGTGAAAGCTCCCCGGTGACACCGGTTCTGTGTGAAAGTGCCCCGGTGACAGCGGTTCTGTGTGAAAGCGCCCGGTAACAGCGGTTCTGTGTGAAAGCCCCCCGCTAACAACTGTTCTGTGTGAAAGCTCCCCGGTAACAGCGGGTATGTGTGAAAGCTCCCCGGTAACAGCGGTTATGTGTGAAAGCTCCCCGGTAACAGCGGTTATGTATGAAAGCCCCCCGCTAACAGCGGTTCTGTGTGAAAGCTCCCCGGTAACAGCGGTTCTGTGTGAAAGCTCCCCGGTAACAGCGGTTCTGTGTGAAAGCTCCCCGGTAACAGCGGTTCTGTGTGAAAGCTCCCCGGTAACAGCGGTTCTGTGTGAAAGCTCCCCGGTAACAGCGGTTCTGTGTGAAAGCTCCCCGGTAACAGCGGTTCTGTGTGAAAGCTCCCCGGTAACACCGGGTATGTGTGAAAGCTCCCCGGTAACACCGGGTATGTGTGAAAGCTCCCCGGTAACACCGGGTATGTGTGAAAGCTCCCCGGTAACACCGGGTATGTGTGAAAGCTCCCCGGTAACACCGGGTATGTGTGAAAGCTCCCCGGTAACACCGGGTATGTGTGAAAGCTCCTCGGTAACACCGGGTATGTGTGAAAGCCCCCCGGTGACAGCGGTTCTGTGTGAAAGCCCCCCGGTGACAGCGGTTCTGTGTGAAAGCCCCCCCGGTGACAGCGGTTCTGTGTGAAAGCCCCCCCGGTGACAGCGGTTCTGTGTGAAAGCTCCCCGGTAACAGCTGTTCTGTGTGAAAGCTCCCCGGTAACACCGGGTATGTGTGAAAGCTCCCCGGTAACACCGGGTATGTGTGAAAGCTCCCCGGTAACACCGGGTATGTGTGAAAGCTCCCCGGTAACAGCGGTTATGTATGAAAGCCCCCCGCTGACAGCGGTTATGTATGAAAGCCCCCCGGTGACAGCGGTTCTGTGTGAAAGCCCCCCGGTGACAGCAGGTCTGTGTGAAAGCCCCCCGGTGACAGCGGTTCTGTGTGAAAGCCCCCCGGTGACAGCGGTTCTGTGTGAAAGCCCCCCGGTGACAGCGGTTATGTGTGAAAGCTCCCCGGTGACAGCTGTTCTGTGTGAAAGCTCCCCGGTAACACCGGGTATGTGTGAAAGCTCCCCGGTAACAGTGGTTATGTATGAAAGCCCCCCAGTAACAGCGGTTCTGTGGACACTATTTTAACTCTACTTCCTGGTTCTTCTTCCAGGAAGTTTGGTGCCAGTACTACAACACTCAGCCACTGGAGGAGCAGGGGTGTTAGTAGGAATTCTGTACAGCACAGGTTTCACTGATTGTAGTGTGTTCCCCGTGCACTGCACTTCTGGGTTATACACACTTTAAAGTTTTACGGAGTCGTGGGACTTGTCTGTCTTTGTGTACTTATCTGTGTATATAATGAGTAAGGCTAATGCAAAATCAAAAAAGCAGCTTGGCTGCAGGGTCTGTGAGAGTGTGTTACCTGATGGAGCTACCACATGCACAGTGTGTCTTGCAAATACGGGTACAAATACGAACCCTTACCCTGATCCTCCTTGGGCAATGCTGGCGGATGTGATGACTGACTTACAATCAGAGTTGGCTGCTGCGCGAAAGGAGCATGAGGCGGCTAGATCTGAGGCTAGGGTAATACCGCCTGAGATACCAGAATGGGCTCAGGAGATGTCTAGGACTTTGCAAGGGATACAAAAGTCCAAGTCTAGCTCAATCCTGAAAAATAGTTATCATTTGTCTTATAACTTACCAGTTTCAGCTATGTTGCATTCTGACGATTCAATGCCAGACCTGATATCTCAGGAGGAACATGAGGAAGGTGAATTGGCCCAGCAGTCAGATAGTAAGGTTACTGATTGCCCGGCCATAGATAATCTCATCAGGGCAGTACGTCAGGTTCTACATTTTAGGGAAACTGAAGAACCTCTTTCAAATGATGAGGTGTTATTTGCTAAAAGACAGAGAACACCGGTTTGTTTTCCTTATTCAGATTCTCTTAATAAACCGTTAACAGAAGCATGGAAGAATCCAGATGAACGGTTTTCTATGCCTCGGCAGTTTCTGTCTAGCTACCCGTTCCCAGAGTCTATGATGTCTAAATGGAGAAAAAAAATCCACCGACGACAGACGCAGGCAGTCGTGTAGTGCTGGAGCTCCTGCCTGAGGCACCTATATTTCAATTATTCCCTGCTACTACCAGATCCCCACACTTGTTCCTGCACCCTCGTCCCACTCCTATCTTGGTACAGTGGTCTGCGGAGCCGGCGGGTGCCTCCTGCACCCGTGCAGGTTGCGGCCTACTTACCCAGCTGAAGCCGGGGGCTTAATTTCTCTTTAGCCGGGACCGCAAGTGGACCGTATGCACCCCGCTGGCACAGTATTTCCTCCCTCCCTCTCTCTGCCACCTTCACAGCTCTCCCTTCTTGCCTGGCCGGCCCGGCCAGAAAGCTCCCTCTTCTGTGCGCTGCCCAGAGTGGGGACCCGCTGACCGGCGCTGAGGTAACTGCAGAGCGCCAGAGATCGCGATACCGCGCGCAGGACCCCGCCAGCCTATTCAGCCTCCAGACTGCCTCAGTGGCTGGGAGGCCCCTCTCCACTGCCTCCAATGCTTCAGCCCGCTCCAGAAGAGTAGTGGATGGCCCGGTCTCAGAGGCCTTGTATTAGAGGCCGACGGCGCCATTTTGTTTAAGGGCTGCTTGCCCACTTTGCTCATCACCACTGTCCTCCACACTGTGCTCGCAGCCTGGCTGCTTGTGACACACTCTGCTGGGCACTGTTATATTGCACACAGCTAATCCCCAGTTGTCTGTAGTGTCCCAGCTGTCCCCCCCCCCCCCCCCCCTCCCCCCTCCTGGCCTCCATATCTCTGTTAAATCTTTATTACCCTGCATTCCCATCTACTGAGGGAAACACAGCCAGCCTCACTTATATGTACCCTGTTTCATTGATGGGACTGGAACTCCCTCCTGTGGCGACTCCCTGAGTTGCACCCTTTCTTCAGACTTTCTTATACTATAACGGGGAGATAGCGGAGACCCCCCCTCCCCTACCGCTGCTGTTCCTGCTCTTCTGAAAAGGAGGTTCATTGAGCACCACGATATGTTGGTGGACATCCGGCTCTCTGCAACTACGATACTCTACCCTTCACATCATGGTGCCTGATCTTTAAATTACAATGATCTGACCGAGCCACGCTGGGGGGAACACGTGATATGTCGCCTCTAAGTGGATACCCAGTTCGACGATAATTCCTTCTGACTACGCTTAGCACCGTGCCTCATGCCGAGAAGACGTTCTACCAAGAAAGTGTCAACTACTCCAGCCGACTCATCCCAAGCCAAGGCTTTTCGGACGCTATTCCGGCCACCAGTAACTGACTCTACCTCATCCACCCCTTCCTCGTCCTCCTTACTCTCCAGAGCCGTGGCCGGTAATACGGCTGAGGGGCTCCCTGCTCTCCTTCCGCCATCTTCTTCTGTGGTGGAGTCCTCTGATTTATCTACCATTCTCTCCAATATGCGGTCCCTTCCCACCCGCCAGGACCTGCAACAAGACCTTCAGTCCATGGAACAACGGATACAGGATTCCATTCAGACCCGTCTCTCTTCCATACAGTCCGATGTCACTCAGGTCGCAGATAGAGTGGTAACGTTGGAAGATTGCTCTGAGAGGACGGATTCTAAAATATCTGATCTCCATGATCTCATCTCTCGCCAGTCGCGTTCTCTGATAGCCATGGGCCACCGACTCGATGACGTGGATAACAGGGGACGCCGGAATAACCTGCGAATACGGGGATTGCCTGAAGATGTCGCACCCCAAAACGTTGAATCTGCTCTAACCAAAATATTCAATGAACTTTTGGGAGCGGACTCTGACTACCAGATGGTGTTTGACAGAGCACATCGGGCCTTGCGACCTAGAGGGACGCCGACGGAAAGACCCCGAGACGTTATCTGCAGACTCCACTACTTTCAGGAAAAGGAGGAGATTCTTAGAGCAGCCAGACTGGCACCGGACATTACTTTTGAGGGCCATAGGATACAAATCTTCCCGGACCTCTCGTGGTCTACCTTACAACAGAGGCATATACTCCGCCCCCTCACAGATGAACTTAAAAACCGTAACATCAAATTTCGGTGGGGATTCCTATTATCTATCCAAGTGACCTACAAAGGAACCCTTTTTGTCCTACAGGAATATGATGGCGTTAGGGACTTCTGCTCAGCCCTGGATATCCCGGCCCCGAGTCTCCCTAATTGGCTGGACCCGTTTGAACTTTCACTGTCTCCTCCGCACCAAATGGAACTGTGGCAGAGAGTCCGTAATCCTAGGAGGCGGCGACGGGATGACACGTTCGAGGAATCTGCAACCGTTCCTGCTGCTACAGTTGCCACAGATGACACGGGATGACGAAGGTGGGCAGGACCTCCAGTTACAATTTCCAGGGACACGTGACTACTTGACATATTTAATGTGTTTTTGATATGATGTTTTCTTTTTTGCGATGTCCTTCCACTGCAGGTTGCATAGTTCTATGCTGGCAACTGTTTCAGTACTTGTTTGCCTCCCGTGGTTGCTTAGGTACTGACACTTCCTGCCAAGTTATGTGCTTTGGTTTTTGTTTCTTGGTTTCTAGGTTGTCACTTTTATATTAGATTAACGTTACCCGTTATGCCGTTTTGCCTTCAGCACCCAGTGCTTTGCTTGATTTCGTAGTCTTCTGATTAAATTTCTTTTCTCTTACGTCCTAGAGGATGCTGGGGACTCCGTAAGGGCCATGGGGTATAGACGGGCTCCGCAGGAGATAGGGCACCTAAAAAGAACTTTAACTATGGGTGTGCACTGGCTCCTCCCTCTATGCCCCTCCTCCAGACCTCAGTTAGATCTTGTGCCCAGAGGAGAATGGGTGCACTGCAGAGAGCTCTCCAGAGTTTTCTGTTGAAAAAGAATTTTGTTAGGTTTTTTATTTTCAGGGAGTCCTGTTGGCAACAGGCTCCCTGCATCGTGGGACCGAGGGGAGAGAAACAGAGCTGGCTTGTCAAGTTGGGCTCTGTTTCTAAGGCTACTGGACACCATTAGCTCCAGAGGGAGTCGGAACACAGGTCTCACCTGGGGTTCGTCCCGGAGCCGCGCCGCCGTCCTCCTCACAGATGCCGAAGATAGAAGCCGGGTGAGTATGAGAAGGCAGAAGACATCAGATCTTCATGAGGTACCGCTGCGCGCTATTGCTCCCAGTCACACACACACAGAGCAGCACTGAAGGGTGCAGGGTGCAGGGCGCGGGGGGGGGGGGGGGGGGGTGTGCCTTGGGCAGCAATATTCTTCATTTTTGGGCAAATTCAGATAGATTAGGCTGCGGAGGCAATAAATCTAAGATCCCCCGCCATTTTAATAGAAAAGTCACTGGGACCGAAGCCCGCCGTCGGGTGGGCGGGGCTTGATCCTCAGCACTAACCAGCGCCATTTTCTCCACAGAAGCTGCATGAGGAAAACGCTGGCTCCCTGGTCTCTCCCCTGCTGAGCTTCACAGGCTGGAAAAAAGAGGAGGGGGGCACATTAGCGACGCAGTGAGTGGGAATTGGCATAATATATATAGAAAAAAGCGCTATCTGGTCATATTTTTTCCAGTGTTTTTAAGCACTGGTGTGTGCTGGCATACTCTCTCTCTGTCTCTCCTAAGGGCCTGGTTGGGGTTTTGTCCCCTTATAGGTTAATCCCTGTGTGTGTGGGGTGTCGGTACGTGTGTGTCGACATGTCTGAGGCGGAAGGCTGCTCCAAGGAGGATGTGGAGCAAATGAGTGGTGTGTCCCCGTCGGTTGTGCAGACTCTGGATTGGATGGACATGTGGCATATGTTGAATGCAAGTGTGGCATCTTTACATAAAAGGCTTGATAAGGCTGAATTAGGGGGGACATCAGGGGGTCAATCCTCGGATTGGACCGACTCACAGGGCCCGTCGGGGTCTCAAAAGCGTCCCTTAACACAAGACACTACTACCGACACGGATTCTGACTCCAGTGTCGACTACGACGAAGTAAAATTGCACCCTAGGGTGACTAAAACCATTCAGTGTATGATTGTGGCAATAAGGGATGTGTTGCATATTGAGGATGAACCCTCGGTCCCCGACACAAGGGTGCACATGTTTAAAGGAAAAGAAGCAGATTATTAATTTTCCCACATCTCATGAATTAAATGATTTCTTTGGAAAAGCTTGGGAGACTCCGGATAAGAGACCGCAGATCCCCAAAAGAATTTATATGGCATACCCCTTCCCTAAGCAGGACAGGGAGATTTGGGAATCACCCCCCACTGTGGACAAGGCCCTGACGCGCTTGTCCAAGAAAGTGGCGCTACCGTCTCCTGACACAGCGGCCCTTAAGGACCCTGCAGATCGCAGGCAAGAAAGTACCTTAAAGTGTATTTATTCTCGTACGGTTGCTGTGCTAAGACCGACAATTGCGTCGGCATGGGTGTGTAGTGCGATTTCAGCTTGGACAGATGAGCTGACAGATCAATTTGATAATATGGATAAGGATACTATATTCTTAACTCTAGCCCATATTAAAGACGCAGTCTTATTTCTCTAACGTCCTAAGTGGATGCTGGGGACTCCGTAAGGACCATGGGGAATAGCGGCTCCGCAGGAGACTGGGCACAAAAGTAAAGCTTTAGAACTACCTGGTGTGCACTGGCTCCTCCCCCTATGACCCTCCTCCAAGCCTCAGTTAGATTTTTGTGCCCGAACGAGAAGGGTGCACACTAGGTGGCTCTCCTGAGCTGCTTAGTGAAAAGTTTAGTTTTAGGTTTTTTATTTTCAGTGAGACCTGCTGGCAACAGGCTCACTGCATCGAGGGACTAAGGGGAGAAGAAGCGAACTCACCTGCGTGCAGAGTGGATTGGGCTTCTTAGGCTACTGGACATTAGCTCCAGAGGGACGATCACAGGCCCAGCCATGGATGGGTCCCAGAGCCGCGCCGCCGGCCCCCTTACAGAGCCAGAAGACAGAAGAGGTCCGGAAAATCGGCGGCAGAAGACGTCCTGTCTTCAACAAGGTAGCACACAGCACTGCAGCTGTGCGCCATTGCTCTCAGCACACTTCACACTCCGGTCACTGAGGGTGCAGGGCGCTGGGGGGGGCGCCCTGAGACGCAATAAAAACACCTTGGATGGCAAAAAATGCATCACATATAGCTCCTGGGCTATATGGATGAATTTAACCCCTGCCAGAATACATAGAAAAACGGGAGATAAGGCCGCCGATAAGGGGGCGGAGCCTATCTCCTCAGCACACTGGCGCCATTTTCCCTCACAGCTCCGTTGGAGGGAAGCTCCCTGGCTCTCCCCTGCAGTCACCACACTACAGAAAGGGTTAAAAAAGAGAGGGGGGCACTAATTACGCGCAGTATTAAAGATACAGCAGCTATAAGGGGAAAAACACTTATATAAGGTTATCCCTGTATATATATATATATATATATATATATATATATATATATATATATATATATAGCGCTCTGGTGTGTGCTGGCAAACTCTCCCTCTGTCTCCCCAAAGGGCTAGTGGGGTCCTGTCCTCTATCAGAGCATTCCCTGTGTGTGTGCTGTATGTCGGTACGTTTGTGTCGACATGTATGAGGAGAAAAATTATGTGGAGACGGAGCAGATTGCCTGTAATAGTGATGTCACCCCCTAGGGGGTCGACACCTGCGTGGATGAACTGTTGGAAGGAATTACGTAACAGTGTCAGCTCTGTATAAAAGACAGTGGTTGACATGAGACAGCCGGCTACTCAGCTTGTGCCTGTCCAGACGTCTCATAGGCCGTCAGGGGCTCTAAAGCGCCCGTTACCTCAGATGGCAGATATAGACGCCGACACGGATACTGACTCCAGTGTCGACGGTGAAGAGACAAATGTGACTTCCAGTAGGGCCACACGTTACATGATTGAGGCAATGAAAAATGTTTTACACATTTCTGATAATACGAGTACCACCAAAAAGGGGTATTATGTTCGGTGAGGAAAAACTACCTGTAGTTTTCCTGAATCTGAGAAATTAAATGAGGTGTGTGATGATGCGTGGGTTTCCCCCGATAACAACTGATAATTTCTAAAATGTTATTGGCATTATATCCTTTCCCGCCAGAGGTTAGGGGGCGTTGGGAAACACCCCCTAGGGTGGATAAAGCGCTCACACGCTTGTAAGAACAAGGGCTCTACCCTCTCCTGAGATGGCCGCCCTTAAGGATCCTGCTGATAGAAAGCAGGAGGGTATCCTAAAATGTATTTACACACATACTGGTGTTATACTGCGACCAGCAATCGCCTCAGCCTGGATGTGCAGTGCTGGGTTGGCGTGGTCGGATTCCCTGACTGAAAATATTGATACCCTAGATAGGGACAGTATATTATTGCCTATAGAGCATTTAAAAGATGCATTTCTATATATGCGTGATGCACAGCGGAATATTTGCCGACTGGCATCAAGTCTAAGTGCGTTGTCCATTTCAGGTGATGCGGATTCCAAACGGCATTTGGAAGTATTGCCTTATTAAGGGGAGGAGTTATTTGGGGTCGGTCTTTCAGACCTGGTGGCCACGGCAACAGCTGGGAAATCCACGTTTGTACCCCAGGTCGCCTCTCAACATGAGAAGACGCCGTATTATCAGGCGCAGTCTTTTCGTGGGCAAGCGGGCAAAAGGTTCCTCATTTCTGCCCCGTGACAGAGGGAGAGGAAAAAGGCTGCAGAAATCAGCCAGTTCCCAGGAACAGAAACCCTCTCCCGCCTCTGCCAAGCCCTCAGTATGACGCTGGGGCTTTACAAGCAGAATCATGCACGGTGGGGGGCCCGTCTCAATGAATTTCAGCGCGCAGTGGGCTCACTCGCAAGTAGACCCCTGGATCCTTCAGGTGATATCTCAGGGGTACAAATTAGAATTCGAGACGTCTCCCCCTCGCCGTTTCCTAAAGTCGGCTTTACCGATGTCTCCTTCTGACAGGGAGACAGTTTTGGAAGCCATTCACAAGCTGTATTCCCAGCAGGTGATAATCAAGGTACCCCTCCTGCAACAGGGAACGGGGTATTATTCCACACTGTTGTGGTACCGAAGCCGGACGGCTCGGTGAGACCGATTCTAAATCTAAAATCTTTGAACACTTACATACAGAGGTTCAAATTCAAGATTGAGTCACTCAGAGCAGTGATTGCGAACCTGGAAGAAGAGGACTACATGATGTCTCGGTACATCAAGGATGCTTACCTTCATGTCCCAATTTACCCTTCTCACCAAGGGTACCTCAGGTTTATGGTACAGAACTGTCACTATCAGTTTCAGACGCTGCCGTATGGATGGTCCACGGCACCCCGGGTCTTTACCAAGGTAATGGCCGAAATGATGATACTCCTTCAAAGGAAGGGAATTTTAGTTATCCCTTACTTGGACGATTCCCTGATAAGGGTAAGATCCAGGGAACAGTTGGAGGTCGGTGTAGCACTATCTCAGGTAGTGTTGCGGCAGCACGATTGGATTCTCAATATTCCAAAATCGCAGCTGATTCCGACGACTCGTCTTCTGTTCTTAGGGATGATCCTGGACACAGTTCAGAAAAAGGCGTTTCTCCCGGAGGAGAAAGTCAGGGAGTTATCCGAGCTAGTCGGGAACCTCCTATAACCGAGCCAAGTCTCAGTACATCAATGAGATGGTTCTGGAAAAAATGGTGGCTTCCTATGAAGCAATCCCATGCGGCAGATTCCACGCAAGAACTTTCCAGTGGGACCTGCTGGACAAATGGTCTGGGTCGCATCTTCAGATGCATCAGCGGATAACCCTGTCACCAAGCACAAGGGTGTCTCTCCTGTGGTGGTTGCAGAGTGCTCATCTTCTAGAGGGCCGCACATTCAGGACTGGGTCCTGGTGACCACGGATGCCAGCCTGCGAGGCTGGGGAGCAGTCACACAGGGAAGGAATTTCCAGAGCTTATGGTCAAGCCTGGAGACATCACTTCACATAAATATCCTGAAGCTAAGGGCCATTTACAATGCTCTAAGCTCAGCAAGACCTCTGCTTCAAGGTCACCCGGAGTTGATCCATTCGGACAACATCACGGCAGTCACCCACGTAAACTGACAGGGTGACACAAGAAGCAGAAGGGCAATGGCAGAAGCTGCAAGGATTCTTCGCTGGGCGGAAAATCATGTGATAGCACTGTCAGCAGTATTCATTCCGGGAGTGGACAACTGGGAAGCAGACTTCCTCAGCAGACACGACCTCCACCCGGGAGAGTGGGGACTTCACCCAGAAGTCTTCCACATGTTTATAAAACTCGACAAGTATTGCGCCAGGTCAAGGGACCCTCAGGCAATAGCTGTAGACGCTCTGGTAACACAGTGGGTGTACCAGTCAGTGTATGTGTTCCCTCCTCTGCCTCTCATAACCAAGGTACTGAGAATTATAAGATGGAGAGGAGTAAGCACTATATTCGTGGCTCCGGATTGGCCAAGAAGGACTTGGTAACCGGAACTTCAAGAGATGCTCACGGAGGATCCGTGGCCTCTACCTCTAAGAAGGGACCTGCTCCAGCAAGGACCCTGTCTGTTCCAAGACTTACCGCGGCTGCGTTTAATGGCAGGGCGGTTGAACGCCGGATCCTGAAGGAAAAAGGCATTCCGGATGAAGTCATCCCTATCCTGATCAAAGCCAGGAAAGATATAACCGCAAAACATTATCACCGCATTTGGCGAAAATATGTTGCGTGGTGCGAGGCCAGTAAGGCCCCGACGGAGGAATTTTCAACTAGGTCGATTCCTACATTTCCTGCAAACAGGAGTGTCTATGGGCCTGAAATGGGGCTCCATTAAGGTTCAAATTTCGGCCCTGTCAATTTTCTTCTAAAAAGAACTAGCTTCAGTCCCTGAAGTTCAGACGTTTGTGAAAGGGGTACTGTATATACAGCCTCCTTTTGTGCCTCCAGTGGCACCTTGGGATCTAAATGTAGTTTTTGGGTTCCAAAAGTCACATTGGTTTGAACCACTTAAATATGTGGAGTTAAAATATCTCACATGGAAAGTGGTCATGCTGTTGGCCCTGGCCTGGGCCAGGTGCGTGTCAGAATTGGCGGCTTTATCCTGTAAAAGCCCTCATCTGATTTTCCATTCGGACAGGGCGGAATTGAGGACTTGTCCTCAGTTTCTCCCTAAGGTGGTTTTCAGCGTTTCACCTGAATCAACCTATTGTGGTGCCTGCGGCTACTAGGGACTTGGAGGACTCCAAGTTGCTAGACGTTGTCAGAGCCCTGGAAATATAGGTTTCCAGGACGGCTGGAGTCAGAAAATCTGACTCGTTGTTTATTCTGTATGCACCCAACAAGCTGGGTGCTCCTGCTTCTAAGCAGACTATTGCTCGTTGGATTTGTAGTACAATTCAGCTTGCACATTCTGTGGCAGGCCTGCCACAGCCAAAATCTGTAAAAGCCCATTCCACAAGGAAGGTGGGCTCATCTTGGGCGGCTGCCCGAGGGGTCTCGGCTTTACAACTTTGCCGAGCAGCTACTTGGTCAGGAGCAAATACGTTTGTAAAATTCTACAAATTTGATACCCTGGCTGAGGAGGACCGGGAGTTCTCTCATTTGGTGCTGCAGAGTCATCCGCACTCTCCCGCCCGTTTGGGAGCTTTGGTATAATCCCCATGGGCCTTACGGAGTCCCCAGCATCCACTTAGGACGTTAGAGAAAATAAGAATTTACTTACCGATAATTCTATTTCTCGTAGTCCGTAGTGGATGCTGGGCGCCCATCCCAAGTGCGGATTGTCTGCAATACTGGTACATAGTTATTGTTACCAAAAAATCGGGTTATTGCTGTAGTGAGCCATCTTTTCTAGAGGCTCCTCTGTTATCATGCTGTTAACTGGGTTTAGATCACAAGTTATATGGTGTGATTGGTGTGGCTGGTATGAGTCTTACCCGGGATTCAAAATCCTTCCTTATTGTGTACGCTCGTCCGGGCACAGTATCCTAACTGAGGCTTGGAGGAGGGTCATAGGGGGAGGAGCCAGTGCACACCAGATAGTTCTAAAGCTTTACTTTTGTGCCCAGTCTCCTGCGGAGCCGCTATTCCCCATGGTCCTTATGGAGTCCCCAGCATCCACTACGGACTACGAGAAATAGAATTATCGGTAAGTAAATTCTTATTTTATGAGGGATGCTCAAAGGGACATTGGATTGCTAGCTTCTAGGGCCAATGCCATGTCTATCTCGGCGAGAAGATCCTTATGGACTCGCCAATGGACGGGTGATGCGGATTCCAAAAAACATATGGAAGTACTACCCTATAAGGGTGATGTATTGTTTGGGGATGGGCTGACGGACCTGGTTTCCACAGCTACAGCAGGTAAATCAAATTTTTTACCATATATTCCCCAACAGCAAAAGAAAGTAACACCCTATCAGATGCAGTCCTTTCGGTCGCACAAGTCCAGAAGAGGTCAGGGATCCTCTTTTCTCGCCAGAGGTAAGGGCAGAGGCAAAAGAGCACCTGCTTCGGCAGGTGCCCAGGAACAAAAGTCCTCCCCGGCTGCTTCAAAACCCACAGCGTGACGCTGGGGCTCCCCTGAGGGAGTCCGCACCAGTGGGGGCACGTCTTCGACTTTTCAGTCAGGCCTGGGTCAGTTCAGGCCTGAATCCCTGGGTGTTGGAAATAGTTTCCCAGGGTTACAAATTGGAATTCGAGGAGGTGCCCCTGCGCCGATTTTTCAAATCGGCCATACCAGCTTCCACATCGGAAAGGGATATAGTGTTCGCTGCAATTCAAACGCTGTGTATACAACAAGTGATAATCAAGGTTCCCCTGCACCAGCAGGGAAGAGGTTACTACTCAACCCTATTTGTGGTCCCGAAACCGGACGGTTCGGTCAGACCTATTTTGAATCTGAAATCCCTAAACTTGTACATAAAAAGATTCAAATTCAAAATGGAATCTCTCAGAGCGATAATAGCCAACATGGAGGAGGGGGAGTTTATGGTGTCTCTGGACATAAAGGATGCGTACCTTCATGTCCCCATATATGCTCCTCATCAGGAATACCTGAGATTCGCTGTACAGGATTGTCATTACCAATTTCAGACGTTGCCGTTTGGACTTTCCACGGCCCCGAGGATTTTCACCAAGATAATGGCGGAAATTATGGTGGTCCTGCGCAAGCATGGAGTCACAATTATCCCATACTTGGATGATCTTCTGATAAAAGCGAGATCAAGGGAGAAATTGCTGAGCAGTGTGGCGCTCTCTCTGAGAGTGCTCCAGCAACACGGTTGGATTCTAAATCTACCGAAGTCACAGTTGATTCCGACAACTCGACTACCGTTCCTAGGTATGATACTGGATACGGAACAAATGAAGGTCTTCCTCCCAATAGAGAAAGCCCAGGACATCCAGAACATGGTCAGAGACCTGCTAAAACCGAAAAGGGTGTCTGTTCACCAATTCACTCGAGTTCTGGGAAAAATGGTGGCGGCCTACGAGGCCATTCCCTTCGGAAGGTTCCATGCAAGGACTTTTCAATGGGACCTTCTGGACAAGTGCACCTTCTGGTCCCATCTGCACTTACATCGGAAAATAACTCTGTCCCCAGGGGCCAGAGTGTCTCTCCTGTGGTGGTTGCAAAGTGCTCACCTGCTGGAGGGTCGCAAGTTCGGAATTCAGGATTGGATCCTGGTTACCACGGACGCGAGCCTCCGAGGATGGGGAGTGGTCACACAGGGAAAAATTTTTCAGGGTCTTTGGTCAGACCAGGAGTCCTGTCTACACATCAATGTGTTGGAACTCAGGGCCATTTACAACGGCCTTCGACAAGCGGAGAGTCTTCTTCGAAACCTACCGGTTCTGATTCAATCAGACAATGTCACAGCAGTGGCTCATGTGAACCGCCAAGGCGGGACAAGAAGCAGAGTCGCGATGGCGGAAGCCACAAGGATTCTTCGCTGGGCGGAAAATCATGTAAGTGCTCTGTCGGCTGTCTTCATTCCGGGAGTGGACAACTGGGAAGCAGACTTCCTCAGCAGACACGATCTCCATCCAGGAGAGTGGGGTCTTCATCAAGAAGTCTTTGCAGACATAACACGTCTTTGGGGAACTCCTCAAATAGACATGATGGCGTCACACCTCAACAAAAAGCTTCGGAGGTATTGTGCCAGGTCTCGGGACCCTCAGGCAGTGGCAGTAGATGCTCTGATAACACCGTGGCTGTTCAAATCGGTCTACGTGTTTCCTCCTCTTCCTCTCATCACAAAAGTGTTGAGGATCATAAGGCAAAGAAACGTACAGACAATACTCGTCCCAGACTGGCCTCGAAGGTCCTGGTACTCAGATCTATAAGAGATGCTCACAGGAGATCCCTGGCCTCTTCCTCTGAGGGAAGACCTGTTGCAACAGGGGCCCTGTGTATTTCAAGACTTACCGCGGTTATGTTTGACGGAATGGCGGTTGAACGCCGAATCCTAGCGAAAAAGGGGATTCCGGAAGAGGTCATCCCTACTTTAATAAAGGCTAGGAAGGAGGTGACGGTTAAGCATTATCACCGTATCTGGCGAAAGTATGTGTCTTGGTGTGAGACCAAGAATGCATCTGGGTCGTTTTCTCCACTTCCTACAGACAGGAGTGGATATGGGCCTGAAATTAGGCTCTGTTAAGGTACAGATTTCGGCCCTCTCGATTTTTCTTTCAGAAGGAATTGGCTTCTCTTCCAGAAGTCCAGACGTTTGTAAAGGGAGTGCTGCATATCCAGCCCCCTTTTGTGCCTCCAGTGGCACCATGGGACCTGAACGTGGTGTTGCAGTTCCTAAAATCACACTGGTTTGAACCGCTTAACAAGGTTGAGTTGAAATTTCTTACCTGGAAGGTGGTCATGCTGTTGGCCTTGGCATCAGCAAGGCGAGTGTCTGAATTGGCGGCTTTGTCGCACAAGAGCCCCTACTTGATTTTTCATGTGGATCGAGCTGAATTGAGGACACGTCCGCAATTTTTGCCTAAAGTGGTTTCTTCATTCCATATGAATCAACCTATTGTGGTGCCTGTGGTTACAAGTGATGTGGAGGATTCCAGATCCCTGGATGTAGACAGAGCCTTAAAGATTTATGTAGCCAGAACGGCTAAAATTAAGAAAACAAAGGCTCTGTTTGTCCTGTATGCTGCTAATAAGATTGGCGCACCTGCTTCGAAGCAGACTATTGCTTGCTGGATCTGTAATACGATTCAGCAGGCTCATTCTACGGCTGGATTGCCGGTACCAAATTCGGTTAAAGCCCATTCCACTAGGAAGGTGGGCTCTTCTTGGGCGAGACGTCTCGGCATTACAGCTTAGCCGAGCGGCGACTTGGTTGGGGTCAAACACTTTTGATAAATTCTACAAGTTTGATACCCTGGCTGACGAGTACCTAGCGTTTGCTCAGTTGGTGCTGCAGAGTCATACGCACTCTCCCGCCCGATTGGATGCTTTGGTATAAACCCCATGGTCCTTACGGAGTCCCCAGCATCCTCTAGCATGTAAGAGAAAATAAGATTTTAAACCTACCGGTAAATCTATTTCTCCTAGTCCGTAGAGGATGCTGGGCGCCCGTCCCAGTGCGGAAACTCTGCAAGACTTGTATATAGTTGTTGCTTACATAAGGGTTATGTTACAGTTGACGCCGGTCTTGGACCGTTACTGTTGTTTGTTCATACTGTTAACTGGTTATGTATGTTCCAGGTTACATGGTATGATTGGTGTGGGCTGGTATGAATCTTGCCCTTGGATTGCTAAATCCTGTCTTGTATTGTCCATCTCCTCTGGGCACAGTTCTCTAACTGAGGTCTGGAGGAGGGGCATAGAGGGAGGAGCCAGTGCACACCCATAGTCAAAGTTCTTTTTAGGTGCCCTATCTCCTGCGGAGCCCGTCTATACCCCATGGTCCTTACGGAGTCCCCAGCATCCTCTACGGACTAGGAGAAATAGATTTACCGGTAGGTTTAAAATCTTATTTTTTACGTGAACTGCTCTGTCCACTGAATAATTTTGTTTGCACCTCAATGCTATTTGATGGCGATGTGTCGCGGTTCCCCTCAGACCCCCCCTTGCTCTGCTATACATTTGTAGATCATGGGCCGCTTCTGGTTTCCCATGACTAATGATGCAGAGTATTGCTGTTGTATTGACAGCTGTTTTCTTTGTCTTTTATTGTCTACGTTACCTCCCCCTGTCCTTCCTCTTGTGCTTCCCTCCCCCCACTTGGATGAGGTATTATGGGCGGTTACTCTTTCAGCAGGGTTATGTGGGTGACACGGCGATATGGCAGTGCTGGTATTCACTAGTATCAGATCATTATGGCTAATTTAAAGTTAGTATCATTTAATGTAAAATGCCTTAACATCCCCGAGAAGAGATCCCGGCTTCTACACTCTCTGTATACCGACAAACGGACGTGGTGTTCCTTCAGGAGATGCACTTTAAAAGAGGTGCCTCTCCGAAGCTACACTCCCGTCATTTCCCGCAGGGATATTATAATGATTTCTTTGGGGCTAAGGCCAAGGGGGTTGCAATTTTATTTGCTAAGCATATTAGATTGTGTGACGTATCAGAAATTCCTATTGGAGATGGGAGGGGCCTGCTGGTGAAGGCCACTATTGCTGACCAAACTTTTCCCTTTGTTAACCTTTATCTCCCTAATCAGGGCCAGATCCGTTTTATGTGGGAGGCGTTGGAGCTGATAGAGCAGTCTCTGGCAGGGGTATTAGTGATAGGAGGCGACCTTAACTGGGCATTGGAGCCTCTTCTAGATACTTCAACTGGAGCACCCAGATCCTAATTAAACGATGTTAGACGCTTTAAGTCAATTCTACATGATTTCCAGCTAATGGACACCTGGCGCCTGCTCCACCCCAAAGATAGGGACTACACGTTTTATTCTTACCCACATAATTGTTATACCCGTATCGACTATCTCTTTGTGGACCATAACTCCCTTGATTTTCTTGTAGATGCCACAATAGGTCAAATAGTCGGCTCTGACCATGCCCCCACTACTCTTATCCTGTCTTTACGCCACCCTCCCCCGCGCCAATGGCGTTGGCGCTTTAACGAGCGATTTTTCAGAGACCCAGACGGTCGGGCCCAATTAGAAAGTACTATAGAGGATTATATTGCTCTTAATATGACTGACGAGGTCTCCCCAGTGACAGTGTGGGAAGCCCATAAATGCGTGATTAGAGGCAAATGCATCCAACTGGGCTCCCTCCTCAAGAAACAAAAAAATTATTGTCGGGAAGCCCTACTTGCTAAAATTAAAAGACTGGAACTCATGCATAAATCCACACCAACTTCCGATGTGTTAGCAGAGCTGCAAGAAGCTCGGTCTTCCCTTAATAACTTGCTGAATGAAGGCACCCGCAGGGCGTTCCGTTGCTGCCGGCACAAGTTCCATAGGTGGGGTAACAAACCTGGGAAGCTTCTTGCCCACGCTCTTCGTGCCCAAAGATCCCTAACTTATATTAGGGAGATTAGGGACTCCTCTGGTGTGCCCCATGCTTCTGACGGTAAGATGGCTGAGATCTTTCATGCGTACTATACGAAACTCTATAATTTGACATCTCTGCGCTCCCAATGTGAGCAGTCAATGCATGGGAAGGCAGTAGAGGATTTCCTAGAAGAGATTAATTTCCCGTCCCTCTCCCCAGCCATAATTAAAGCCCTTGAAGACCCTTTTACAAACGACGAACTTGTGTCCGCCCTGAAGTCCATCCCGTCTGGTAAAAGTCCGGGCCCCGACGGCTTCCCCATATCTTATTACAAAACATTTCAAGATAAACTTCTTCCTCTCTTGCTCCGCGCTTGCAATTCTGTCTCTCCGCAGGCCCCCTTTTCAAACCAGTCCTTAGAGGCACACGTCACGGTCATCCCTAAAGACAGGAAAGACCCATCATTGCCATCCAGTTACAGGCCAATCTCCCTCCTTAATGTTGATATTAAATTGTACGCTAAACTCTTAGCAAACCGCCTGTGTTTGTTGCTGCCGGCGATGATACACTCGGATCAGGTTGGCTTCGTTCGAGGTAGAGAAGCGAGGGACAACACCATAAGAGTGATTGACCTGATAGCCCATGCAAGCTCCGTTAAGGCTCCCATGATGCTTCTCTCTATAGACGCTGAGAAAGCCTTTGACCGCATCGACTGGGTCTTTATGGAAAAGACGCTGCGACGATTGGGCCTGGGGGAAGTGTTCTTGCAAAAAATCTTAACGCTATATCGAGCTCCCTCGGCGCGGGTGCAGGTGAACGGAATACTTTGACCCGATAGACATCTCTAATGGGACTAGACAGGGATGCCCGTTGTCACCATTGATATTTGTTATCTGCATAGAGGCTCTGGCTAGGGCCATTCAACAGAACCTTGATGTCACTGGCTTGAAAGTGGGTGGAAATTAACATAAACTTGCATTGTTCGCGGACGACCTTCTGGCGGTCGTTACGAACCCTGCTATATCCCTGTCTGGTCTTATGAAAGAATTTGCACGCTTTGGAGCATTATCTAATTTTAAGATTAATTATGCTAAATCTACGGCCCTTAATATCTCTCTCCCCGCTGACTTAGTCTCGTCCCTGAAGACTATGTTTCCCTTCACCTGGCACCCCTCACACATTAAATATTTAGGCATTTTGATACCCTCCTCCCTTTCGACTACTGTCACTCTAAACCACCTCCCTTTACTGCGTAAGGAAATGTTGCAGTGGCTTCAACAGAAGTTCTCCTGGCTAGGCCGTATGAGCATTGTGAAAATGAATATCCTGCCAAGGCTGCTGTATCTTTTTCAGACCATCCCCTTAAAGCTCCCCCATCAGTTTTTGGTAGACACACACAAAGCTATTAGCCGATTTGTTTGGGGTGGCAGAAAGCCCAGGTTCAAGCACTGCTACTTATTCTATAGGAAGGCTCAGGGGGGCCAACAGCTGCCCATGGTTTCGACATATTATCAGGCTACGATTTTGAATAGGATCCTGGATTGGTCGCGACCTGGTGCTGGCTCTAAGCAGTGGGTTGACTTGGAGAAACGGTCCTCGGGTCTACAATTACAGGTAGTACCCTGGCTTAGGACCATTGGCCGCTCCCCACACCTGACGATTGGGCCCACCTTAGCTCTATGGAGAACACTGCAATATAGACTGGGTCTTTCTTCATCAACTTCCCTGCTTCTCCCGCTTCTTGATAACCCACTGTTTGGGCCGGGTATGGGTGGAGGTGCGGCCGCCAGGTGGAAAAAGGCAGGCTGGACTAGGGTAACATTTGCTCTCTGGGGGGAAGGTCAAAGCTTTTGATGAACTCAGGGAGGGCACTGATATCCCTGCGACTGACTTCTGGTTCTATCTTCAAATTCATCACTTTACTTTGTCTCACAGGACAGCTGCTACATTAACTAGCAGTATTACACCTTTTGAAGCAATGTTCCCAATCCTCTGAACCCACACATGTTGTATCGGGTATATATAAGATATTGCTACATGGACGTTTCACAGGAGATCCCACTTTCTGCACGAAATGGAATGCTGATCTTGCACCTAGAGGGATACATATTAATTGGAAGAAACACTGTGAAGTTATGTCCCGTTGCTCTAAAAGTTTAGAAGTTATTGAAACACAGTATAAACTGCTTACTAGGTGGTATCGATGTCCCTCCCTTCTGCATAAGTTCTTTCCTTCAGTATCCCCCTTGTGTTGGAGATGTGGAAAGGACCGTGGTACCCTTATTCATATATGGTGGGACTGCCCCCTGATCTCTACCTTTTGGGGCCAGGTTATTCAAATTTCCTCCAAAATCCTGGGGTTTCAGGCTCCTACTGGGATTTACTTCTGGTTGCTCTCCCACACTACAATTCCACTGGCAAAGTATAAACATTCCCTTCTCAAGCATCTGAATAACGCAGCGAGGGCGGTGGTACCGGTCCACTGGAAGTCTCCGCCCCCCCCCCACCTCCAGAATATGGGAATGGTTCCAGCGAATAGAATTTTATAGAACAATGGAGGATATTTTTCATTCAGTCCTTGACTCACATGCCGATTATGTCGCCACGTGGCTTTCTTGGCTGGAATTTAAATCTACCTCTACCTACAAAGACCAGATCCCACTAGACTCACCATGATACTGCTTTCTTGTGTAGTCCGCCTCACTGTACGGAACCCATACTTGCACCTAGTTAAGATTGATTAGCTCACCCATTCCCCTTCCCTGACTTTATCCCTTTTCCCCCCACTATCCTTTGTCTTGTCTTTTGTGTGGATTCTAGATGTTCTATGCTTTACTGGTCTAACGACCCATGTGTTTATACAATGTTGTACTGTTTGTAACATCTTTGTTTCTTCTGAAAAACCAAAATAAAGAATATATATATAAAAAAAAAAAAAAATTCCACTGGCTGTGGATTCCTCTGTGTTAAAACTTTCTAAGAAGTTAACCATTCCAGTACCAGCTGCTACGACTCTTAAAGACCCGTCAGAGCGTAAGCTAGAAGCTATGCTAAAGTCAATGTATACAGCAGTAGGGGTGTTGCTTAGGCCTGCTTTGGTTGGAATTTAGGTTAACAAGGCTGTAGTTGCATGGGCAACACAGCTCAAGTTGGGCCTACAACTAGATCTTTCCGTCGACCATCTTATAATTCTGGCTGATCACATCTGTGAATCTGCTGAGAATCTAGGTATGGCTTCTATGGACGTCGGCCAGGTTAGTTCTTGCCTTTCAGCTTCACTAGTTGCGGCACGATGTGCACTTTGGCTGCGTTCTTGGCACGTGGAGGCAGAGACCAAATGAGAAATAGAAGCGTTGCCTTACGCTGACGAGATGTTGTTTAGTCCTGAATTAGACAAATGGATTTCTCAGGCCACTGGGGGAAATTCTGTTTTCCTACCATTGCCTACACAGGTTCCTAAATGGAAATACGCTGGACCAGCGTTCAAATCCTTTAGACCTCAGTCCTTTCGAGGCCGTGCTAGAGGAACAACCGTACACAGTAGACGTGGTAGAGGACATGGTTTTAAACAAACCACTAACCGTCATCAGGACACTAAGACTGCTGACAAGCCAGTGGCATGACTGTGTTCCAGCCCATCTCAGATCTTCAGTTGTGGGAGCACGCCTTCAGAACTTGGCGTGGTTTCAGACATCCACTGATAGGTGGTTCCTCAATTTAGTGTTCAAAGGTTACAAAATAGAGTTCGATTGTCTTCTACCAATGCGATTTTTCAAGACAGGCCTGCGTATGTCAGGAGACAAGAAGGCAGTTCTGCAGACCGTGATCCAGTCTCTCGTAGATTTCGCAGTTTTGATTCCAGTTCACCAACAGGGCCAAGGTTATTATTCCAGTCTTTTTGTAGTACCAAAGCCGGATGGCTCTGTCAGACCGATATTGAACCTGAAGGGGCTCAATCAGTACGTCACTTACTACAGATTCAAGATTGTATCCCAGCGGTCAGTAATTGCAGGTTTAGAGCCACAGGAATTCATGATTTCGCTGGATCTCAAGGATGCGTACTTACACATTCCGATTTGGCCACCGCATCAGAGGTACTTACGGTTTGCAGTACAACAAAACCATCAATTTCAGGCACTACTGTTTGGCCTTTAGTCAGCGCCTCGGGTATTCACAAAGGTGATGTCTGTGATGATAGCTCATCTCAGATCCCTGGGAGTGATAATAGTTCTGTACTTAGACGATCTTCTCATCAAAGCTCCGTCTCAACAGATACTCCTACAACATGCCTTACTAACGTACAATGTACTAGTGCAGCACGCTTGGATTGTCAACTTCAAGAAATCACATCTAATTCCGTCTCAAAGACTAGGAATGATTCTCGATACGGTGGATCAACGAATTTACCTGCCAGAACAGAAAGCGCAGAGTATTCGTCATCTGGTACAGCTGGTGCTCAAACCACGAACTGTCTTGGTGCATTTGTGCATTCGACTGTTAGAAAAGATGGTGGCGTCTTTCGAAGCGCTCCAGTTCGTAAGCTTTTACTCACGTCCTTTTCAACTGGATGTTCTCGCACAGTGGTCAGGCTCGCATATACAAATTCATCAGATGGCGCGGTTGTCTCCAAGGGCCAGAGTATCAGTACTCTGGTGGCTCCAAGTACACAATCTTACCGCAGGAAAAAGGTTTGGAGTCTGGAATTGGATAATTCTGATGACGGACGCAAGTCTCAGAGGTTGGGGAGCAGTGGTCCTAAATGGTCAGCTTCAGGGTCTCTGGTCAGACCGAGAAAGATTGTCAATAAATGTCCTGGAACTCAGAGCAATTTACAACGTGTTGCGACAGGCAGTGCACATGCTCCAGACTGTACAGGTTCAGTCAGACAACGCGACGGCAGTCGCATACATCAACAAACAAGGAGAAACTCGAAGTCGCATAACAGGCGAGAAGTTGCTCGAATCCTGATTTGGCCCAAACATCACCAGGTGATATATATTGGCGGCAGTGTTTATTCCAGGAGTGGACAATTGGAAGTGAAAACGCCTGATCCCGCCTGCGTTTTTCCGGATACTCCTGTCAAACGCTCAGTTGCCACCCACAAACGCCCTCTTCCTGTCAATCACATTGCGAACGCCCGTGTGTTCATATTTTTCACACCGTCCTGTCACATGGCGTTGATCTCCGTAGCAGCGGCCCATCGCGCCTGCGCATTGTGGTGCACCTGACGAGGAGAGTGTCTCCATCCGCGTGCGCGCTCCCATGACGGAGACGTGCCCCATTCTAGCGTGTCTGTGCACTCCCGGCGTGACGAGGCAGACGGATTGCATAGTCACGCCGGGAGTGCGCGCCTGCGATAGAACGACCTCACATGAGCGTGGCTCCATCTGTAATGACATAGTAAAACACATTATTAAACTTTTACTGTACGTGGTGCCTAGAGCCAAATTGTCACCTAGCGTCCATTGTGTCTCAAACATGGCGCCGGGCATGGAGGGCTAACCCCTTCAGTGCTGCGGCAGCCATTAACCATGTGGCTGAGGAGGGTCTCCAGCCACACTCCTCCTCCTCGTCCTATTCAAGTGGCCAACCAGGGAGTCATGTGCCAACGATTTGGGGGTGAAGAGAAGCCATCTGGGTGGTTTTGCTAGACAGTCCATCCATATTGCAGGGGGCCTTTTTCTCATGGGTTTACAATGTTCAAATAGAACACATCAAGTCCAAGACTCCACCACAACCGTCTTTCAGAGTCCCCCAAGGAGGGTTGCAACCACCTAACAGGTAGGTGGTAGATCACCACTGTGGGGGGCCAGTTACACAAACAGACAAAACTGGTCCAGTTTCCACACAGTTGTCACCTAATGTGTCCCAATTGGTCTATCCTTTATGGTCACTGGGGCTCTTCCTTAGAGGCAGTCCATTCGCATCTCTGTGAGCCTTCTTAGTACAATCTTCAAGAGGGGTCACACTACAAAACTAAAGTCAGGGAAAACTCCTCTGTACTGCCCTTCAGTTTCTTAGGTCAGTACCTGACTGAGGGATATGGGCCGGGGACAGCCTCTGGTCACCTCTACCTCCTCTGGCTTGGGCCTACTCGTCTCCTCCCACACTGTACCACAGGCACTGCACCTCTGCCATTTCTGTCTGGCATCTGTCTTTCCTATCTCTAACAACCTATAGCTCTGGGATCCTACCCTGCCACATAGGTCTGTTCTTACCACCTCATCCACTACCTGTACCACAGTGATGGTGGCCAGACCACCAGCCTCTGGATCCTGTGGCAGTTACCTCGGGAAGGTTGCGTGTCTTCCCCGATCTACTGCATACAGGCAGGGGACCTGCTATGTCCACACCAACTTGCTTAAAGGTTCTCCTATGGGCAGAGACCCGGAGGAAGCGCGAACACTGGAGTGCCCAAGTGGCCAACACATGGCATCGGGCTTACAGATGGTCTGGGCATCATTTGACATTCCAAACTAGGATAAGCTCTGTGTCAGGCACTTCAGTGTACGGTCCATCTCCGGGTGAATGTCTAAAGGGGTTTCATGGGAAACCGACACCGGTTGCGCAGTAAAGTTCCCGGTGGAGACCAGTTGGACACTAGACCAGTTGTGCTATTGTGTACCTTAACCCTTCCCATCAGGTCACACTTCTCGCCCCAACCCGGTCCAGGCTGCTGCCAGCTTGGCACCTCATGCCTTCCAGGGATGGGTTAGAAAGTTGAGTATCCCTAAACTCCTGCCTGCGGCCCTCAATCTCTCCTAAATTGGACAGGGGGATCGAGGTGGGGACTACTAGGTTCAGTTTGGTAGGGGTCAGTCATGGAAAAGTCAGTGTGGTTTCTCATACTCACTGCCGGAGTTGGCAAACCACTGGGTCAGGAGCATCATTGGGCACCCCCACATAATCAAACGAGCTGGAACCAACATCCTCTGCATTGCTAGGGGACGTAGGCATACCAGAGGCAAAAGGCATGCAGGGTCGATGTGCTGCTCTAGCCGCTGTAATCTTTTCCTTTGGGCTGGTTGCTGCTGTGGTTGGCTGTACTTACAGTGGTCTAGCAGCTATACTCTTTTCCTCTGGGCTGTGCTGGAGCAGATGATTTAAACTTCGGTTGGGGAACTTGATTCCGGGTGATGACGCCAGCAAAAGTGGTAATGATTCCATCGCCCAGGGCATTTCATAGGACCACATCAGTTGGGTGACAATCCAGGATGGCAACTTCTTGCCCAGCTCCCCAGTTCAGGTTGACTCTCGTCATGGGAACCTCTCTCTCCAGTCCATCTGCCATGGTGACTTTGGCAGTACAACCCTGCAGTACTGCAGCAGGATCAATAAGGTGGGGGTTGACTACAGTGATTGAGGCCCCAGAGTCTCTTAGGCCTTCTCCCTGCAGGGGTCCCACTTGAACTGGCTTCAGGTGCCACCACATATTGTGTAAGGGCCGTTTGGTCATGCAGGTGACTCTCCACAGAGTGCACCTGTTTCTCACTACACTCCATCGGATTGAATGGAGGGGGAACAGTCTCTGTAGGCTCATCTCCACATGGTAAACAAGCAAGCCGGGCTCTAGCACTCTGATTTAAAGCACGAGTCTGGGGTAAAAATCCGGGCCAAGGCAGGTTTACGATCCTTAAGCATCGTGTGAACAACCGAGCTTGAGAAGCCCTTAGATCTTAAAAAGGATGTCTTAAGAGCCACGACGTCAAAGACAGACGAGCCAGACACAGACCCTGAGTCAGCAGATCTGGCAGTAGAAGAAGCCAAAAGGGAGTGTCTATTGAGAGGCGCTGCAGGTCTGCAAATCAATGGCGTCTTGGCCAGTCTGGAGCTAGGAGAAGCACAGTACCTTCAACCTGCTCAAACTTGTGGAGAACACTTGGAAGGCGTGAGATTGGTGGGAAGATGCATGTCAGACTGAAGGTCCATTGCACCACCAGAGCGTCTATAAAGGCGGCTGCGGGATCCCTGGTCCTGGACCCTTATACAGGTAGTTTGTGGTTGTGGAGTGAGGCTCTAAGATCCACGTCCAATAGGCCCTACTTGTCCACCAGAACCTGAAAGACTTCCGAAGGTAGAGCCCACTCGCTGGAGTGGACATATTGTCGTCTGAAGAAGTCCCAGTTGAAGACCCCTGGGATGAACATTGCTAAGATAGCCGGAAGATGACGTTCTGCTCAAGTGAGAATGCGCGTCACTTCCCTCATGTCGGCCAGAGTTTGCATGCCTCCCTGATGGTCGAGGTAGGCTATCTCGGTCCCTCCCTGGGGAGGCTGGAATCCAAAAATGACGACTCTTGTCCAAGTGGGACGTCTGTAGCCAACACAAGATGGAGAGCCGGGGATCCTGCAGTGATAGTACTGTTGTGTGAAATGAGATGATGCTTCCCATTCCAATGTGACAAGATCAGATGTTGAAGAGGCCTGGAGTGAAATTGGGCATACTCTACCATGTTGAAGGTGGACACAATGGACCCAGGACCTGCATGGCTAAGTGGGTGGACACTCGCTGGTGTCGAAGAAACCTGAGCAGGCAAGTGTGAAGTCCCTTGTCCATGGGCAGGAAAATCTGCTGGATAATCCATCTGTGTGATTGCAAGAAGGCAATGATCAGCTGGAGATGTTATCGCAGGACCTCCGTAGATTGGGCTAAAATCAGTAGGTCATCTAGGTAAGGAAGAATTCTAAATTCCTGACGTCTGAGATGTGCAGCCGTGACTGCCATAATTTTGGTAAAAACCCGAGGGGCCGTAGAAAGTCCTAAGGGCAGCATAATGCTGCTGGAGGACTGCAAATCTCATGTATCGCTGATAGTTGGAAATGATATTTATTCAATTTTGAAATAAGGCTGTAACATAACAATGTGGAAAAAGTGAAGCACTGTGAATACTTTCCGGATGCACTGTATGTGAGGTACTGACCCCCATACACCTGCTTATGGGTTTAGGTGAGAGTAAAAGGGATAGATATAACTGACAGACATACACAACAATCACATACAATGTATATATAATATACATATGGGCACTAAATCAGCTACACAAGCCTTAATAGGCTGGCAGGATAAGCGCTGTATAACCTGGCGCTGGGGAGAGGTATACAGGGAGTCTCCTGAGACAGGGGAGAGGTATACAGGGAGTCTCCTGAGACAGGGGAGAGGTATACAGGGAGTCTCCTGAGACAGGGGAGAGGTATACAGGGAGTCTCCTGAGATCTGCTGCAGCAGGCATGTGAGGAAGATGGCCGCTGAGCGTCGCACTGGGGGAGGAGGAGCTCAGAGGCGGGAAGCCTCTGTGCGGGATGGCACTCCAAGTCGGGGGAGGGTCTATCTGTGGAGAGCATACCGCCCCTTAGCTGACATTAACCTGGCAAATAATTGTGCCCCGGTGGTCTAGTGGGGGTTGCAGACAAACCGGGAGCCCACATCACCACCTCTGGTGGTCTCCGCAGCGGGAAGCAAGCGGGGAATCGCCTTACTTGCTCCCCGTTGTATGGCTGCAGCCAAGTTCCCAGCGGAACGTTGCTAGTTCCAGCCCCCCTGTCTAAAGGTGCATCCGACTCCTGCTGCCACCAAACAAAGACTGGCAAGGCTGGGGTACAGGGGAGAAGGGACCAAGTCATCCTGGAAGCTAAAGCTTTATCTGTTTGGTGCCCGGTCCATTCCAACCGCCTACACCCCATGGTATCCCTGTGGATCCCTATGGACCATGAAGGAGAAAAGATTTTAAACCTACCGGCAAATCTTTTTCTCCTAGTCCGTAGAGGATGCTGGGGACTCCGTAAGGACCATGGGGTATAGACTGGCTCCGCAGGAGACATGGGCACCTATAAAGAACTTTTAGTATGGGTGTGCACTGGCTCCTCCCTCTATGCCCCTCCTCCAGACCTCAGTTAGAGAACTATGCCCAGAGGAGATGGACAATATGAGGAAAGGATATTTGTTAAACCAAGGGCAAGATTCATACCAGCCACACCATTCATACCATGTAACCTGGAACATACATAACCAGTTAACCGTATGAACAACAACAGTGACGGTCCAAGACCTATTCCAAATGTAACATAACCCTTATGTAAGCAACAAATATATACAAGTCTTGCAGAGTTTCCGCACTGGGACGGGCGCCCAGCATCCTCTACGGACTAGGAGAAATAGATTTACCGGTAGGTTTAAAATCTTATTTTCTCTTACGTCCTAGAGGATGCTGGGGACTCCGTAAGGACCATGGGGTTTATACCAAAGCTCCAGACCGGGCGGGAGAGTGCGGATGACTATGCAGCACCGATTGAGCGAACATGAGGTCCTCGTCAGCCAGGGTATCAAACTTGTAGAATTTAGTAAAAGTGTTTGAACCCGACCAAGTAGCTTCTCGGCAAAGCTGTAAAGCCGAGACGCCTCGGGCAGCCGCCCAAGAAGAGCCCACCTTCCTAGTGGAATGGGCCTTTACCGAATTTGGTAACGGCAATCCAGCCGTAGAATGAGCCTGCTGAATCGTGTTACAGATCCAGCGAGCAATAGTCTGCTTAGAAGCAGGTGCGCCAACCTTGTCGGCCGCATACAGGACAAACAGGGCTTCTGTTTTCCTCACTCTAGCTGTCCTAGCCACATACATTTTTAAGGCCCTGACTACATCCAAGGACTGGGAGTCCTCCAAGTCACTTGTAGCCACAGGCACCACAATAGGTTGGTTCAAATGAAATGAAGACACCACCTTAGGCAGAAATTGAGGACGAGTCCTCAATTCCGCTCTATCCACATGAAAAATCAAGTAGGGGCTCTTGTGAGACAAGGCCGCCAATTCTGACACCCGCCTTGCAGATGCCAAGGCCAATAACATGACCAAGTTCCAGGTGAGAAATTTAAATTCAACCGTTTGAAGGGGCTCAAACCAGTGAGATTTAAGGAACTGTAACACCACGTTCAGGTCCCACGGTGCCACTGGGGGCACAAAAGGAGGCTGGATGTGCAGCACTCCCTTTACAAAAGTCTGGACGTCTGGGAGAGAAGCCAATTCCTTCTGAAAGAATATAGATAGGGCCGAAATCTGTACTTTAATAAAGCCTAACTTCAGGCCCATATCCACTCCTGTCTGTAGGAAGTGGAGAAAACGGCCCAGATGGAAATCTTCCGTAGGAGCATTCTTGGTTTCACACCAAGAGACATACTTCCGCCAGATACGGTCAAACGCAACCGCGGTAAGTCTTGGAACACGCAGGGCCCCTGCTGCAACAGGTCCTCCCTGAGAGGAAGGGGTCAAGGATCTTTTGTGATCATTTCCTGAAGATCTGAGTACCAGGCCCTTCGAGGCCAGTCTGGAACAATGAGTATGGTCTGTACTCTTTTTTTGTCTTATGATCCTCAAAACTTTTGCGATGAGAGGACGAGGAGGAAACACATAGACCGACTGAAACACCCACGGTGTCACCAGGGCGTCTACTGCTACTGCCTGAGGGTCCCTGGACCTGGCACAGTACCTCTGAAGCTTCTTGTTGAGGCGTGACGCCATCATGTCTATTTGAGGAATTCCCCAGAGACCTGTTATCTCTGCAAAGACTTCTTGATGAAGTCCCCACTCTCCTGGATGGAGATCGTGTCTGTTGTGGAAGTCTGCTTCCCAGTCGTCCACTCCCGGAATAAAGACAGCTGACAGAGCGCTTACGTGATTTTCCGCCCAGCGAAGAATCCTGGTGGCCTCCGCCATCGCGACTCTGCTCCTTGTCCCGCCTTGGTGGTTCACATGAGCCACTGCTGTGACATTGTCTGATTGAATCAGAACTGGTAGGTCGCGAAGAAGAGCCTCCGCTTGTCGTAGGCCGTTGTATATGGCTCTTAATTCCAGGACGTTGATGTGCAGACAAGCCTCCTGGCTTGACCACAGTCCCTGAAAGTTTCTTCCTTGTGTGACTGCTCCCCACCCTCGGAGGCTCGCGTCCGTGGTCACCAGAACCCAGTCCTGAATGCCGAACCTGCGACCCTCTAGAACAGAGGTTCTCAAACTCGGTCCTCGGGGGCCCACACAGTGCATGTTTTGCAGGTCTCCTCACAGAATTACAAGTGAAATAATTAGCTCCACCTGTGGACCTTTTAAAATGTGTCAGTGAGTAATTAATACACCTGTGCACCTGCTGGGTTACCTGCAAAACATGCACTGTGTGGGATCCCGAGGACAGAGTTTGAGAACCTCTGCTCTAGAAGGTGAGCACTGTGCAGCCACCAAAGGAGAGATACTCTGGCCCTGGGGGACAGTGTTATCGTCTGATGTATTTGTAGATGGGACCCGGACCACTTGTCCAGAAGGTCCCACTGAATAGTCCTTGCATGAAACCTGCCGAAGGAGATGGCCTCGTAGGCTGCCACCATTTTTCCTAGAACTCGAGTGCATTGATGAACTGACACTCTTTTTGGCTTTAGCAGGTCTCTGACCATGGTCTGGAGATCCTGGGCTTTTTCCGACGGGAGAAAAACCTTCTTTCGTTCCGTGTCCAGAATCATGCCTAGGAACAACAGTCGAGTCGTTGGAACCAATTGAGACTTTGGCAGATTTAGAATCCAACCGTGCTGTTGGAGCACTCTCAGGGAGAGCGCCACGTTCTTCAGCAACTGATCTCTTGATCTCGCCTTTATCTGGAGATCGTCCAAATATGGGATAATTGTGACTCCTTGTTTGCGCAGGAGCACCATCATCTCCGCCATCACCTTGGTGAAAATCCTCGGGGCCGTGGAAAGCCCAAACGGCAACGTCTGAAACTGGTAATAACAGTCCTGTACAGCAAATCTCAGGTACTCCTGATGAGAGGGATGTATGGGGACATGAAGGTAAGCATCCTTTATGTCTAGCGACACCATAAAATCCCCCCCTTCCAGGCTGGATATTACAGCTCGGAGCGATTCCATCTTGAATTTTTCATGTACAGGTTCAGGGATTTTAGATTCAAAATGGGTCTGATTGAACCATCCGGCTTCGGAACCACAAACAGGGTTGAATAATACCCTTTTCCCTGTTGGGCCAGGGGGACCTTGACAATCACTTGCTGCTGGTACAGCGTTTGAATTGCAGCTAACACTACTTCCCTGCCTTGGGTGGAAGCTGGTAAGGCCGACTTGAAAAATCGGCGAGGGGGCACCTCTTCGAAATCCAGCCTGTAGCCTTGGGAAATAATTTCTATCGCCCAAGGATCCACGTCTGACCGAACCCAGACCTGGCTGAATAATCGAAGGCGCGCCCCCACCGGTGCGGACTCCCTTAGGGGAGCCCCAGCGTCATGCGGTGGATTTTGCAGAAGCCGGGGAGGACTTTTGCTCCTGGGAACTAGCCGAAGCAGGCGTTCTCTTTCCTCTACACTTACCTCTGGCGAGTAAAGAGGAGCCCCGACCTCTTCTGGACTTATGCGACCGAAAGGACTGCATCTGATACTGTGGAGTTTTCTTTTGCTGTTGGGGAACAAAAGGTAAAAAGGTAGATTTACCCGCGGTAGCTGTGGAAACCAGATCCGCGAGCCCCTCCCCAAACAACACATCACTTTTGTAAGGTAAAACCTCCATATGCTTTTTCGAGTCCGCATCACCTGTCCATTGACGGGTCCATAGAGCTCGTCTCGCAGAAATAGCCATGGCATTGGCTCTGGAACCCAGCAGTCCAATGTCTCTCTGAGCATCTCTCATATATAAGACTGCGTCCTTAATATGGGCTAATGTTAATAAAATGGTATCCCTGTCTAGGATATCAAGGTCAGCTGACAAGGTATCTGTCCAAGCTGCAACTGCGCTACATACCCATGTCGACGCAATTGCCGGCCTGAGCAAAGCACCAGTATGTGTATACATAGACTTT